>NC_056728.1:656585719-656718888 GCF_019279795.1 Protopterus annectens
CAATCTATCTTGCATCCTCTCTCTTGCTCACACACACACACACACACACACACACACACACACACACACACACACACACACACACACACACACACACACACACACACACACACACACACACACACACACACACACCAATCCCCCATTTGACTTAGTGAGAATAGAACCCCTACCTAAGTACACAGGAATTAATGCATGCTCCACAACACAAGTCTGATTTTGACAGGCTCCATGCCATCTGGGAGGCACAAGGTCAGGATGCCTGCATGAAGCAGATGCGTAGACTTGTGTAAGTCTCAAAAAACTGACAAGCCATGCCACTGGAGAAGTAATTGTGGGATACATGCTTCCACTCTTCTGTGTAGAAAAACATGCACACACACACACACACACACACACACACACACACACACACACACACACACACACTTAACTCCAGTGAGAATCCCCTACCTATTTAAGTCCACAGACTACAGAACACAGTACTTAACACACACAGCACAGATCAAGTCTGATTTTGTCAGGACTGCAGGTGAACTTATACTAGATGACATTGGCAGGCCATGTGGGAGACAAGAGATTGGGAGGCCTGCATGAAATGGATGTGTACACTTGTGCAAGTCTCAAAAAATTGTCAAGCCATGCCACTTGAGAGGTAACTGGAATACACACTTCTGCTCTTACTTAGAACCACAGACACACACCCAGTTGACTTCATTGAGAAGAGAATCCCTTCCTAACTAATGACACAGAATATAGAACACATTACTTATTGCATGTACCATGGCACAAGTCTGATTTGGATAGGACGTCTTTGAACTTATAGTAGATGACATCAACAGGCCATGTGGGAGACAAGAGGTTAGGAGGTCAGCATAGGTACTTTGCTTCATAGTGTCAACTGAGGCTAGTAACCTAATAGTAGCAGGCTGTTTGGAAGTCTAACTGTTTAACAACACAAGTACCCTTATTGAGTATACTTCGCTGTTTGAGTTTTGTAGAGCAAGGCTGTGATCACCACCAAGTGGCCCTGTCCATGAGTGAGCACACAACATTATGTGCAGCACTTGCTATTGTGGGTGATATATGTGTGGAAAAAGTAATGAGACCCAAGTGTTGTAGTGCTTGTTTGGGGTACTTTTGGGGGGGGGGGGGATGGACGTATTGTAAAGATATGACATATAGTTATATCATGCCCTTAGTTTGCAATGTTTCCACGTGTAGTTTTATGTCATACAAAGGAACTGGACAATAAACATTAATAATAAAATATTGTATATACAATTCCATAGTGCAATGAGCATTGGATTTGTACAATGGTTAACAAAATGTACAGGCATGAGAGATAATATTGTTTGCACATAGGGAAGCAGTGTGCAAACACAAGCCACATTGCTAATGTTTGCTACTATTCCCTGGTCCCATCTGTACTCCAGGCCGGCTTTTTGCAATGGCTAAGGGCATTAATTGAATGTAACCATTTTCCATTTTTGGGTGTCTGCTTTCTAGACAATCTGTTTTTCCCTGTTTTTGCATTGTTGTGCTTCATGCAAACAAGATAAGCTTAGCCAAACTGTTTTTTGGGATGAGGAAAAGACACGTAAACAAAGGAACACATACACATAATCTGTAAAAACACAGTAAAAATTAATAGTACACATCAGAAATTTCTGCTTATGTCAGGATCTGAAGTGTCACACCAATACAGCTTCAGAAAACAGGGGAGATGCCTTAGTCCCCTTTGCCACATAAACAGCTTTGCATCAACGAAATGAAGTCATTCTTCACACAACCAACTGCATCAGAATATACACTGCTATCAAACCATCAGGTGTGCTTTCTACATTTAATCATCTTTACTATATTTTGAGATAGAGCAGTTAGTGATCATACAACTTGTCATAATTAAGCTTACAAATATACAGCTGACTTACCTTCTGTGTTTCTTGATCATTTATCAGTTATGTAATACATGCTGTGTGTATGCCACTCCATATCATTGGCCTTAACATGAGAGGATATTAACTGGGAATAATATGATATGCAGTTGTCAACAAATTAAGTCTATGTTGGATGACACAAACATGCATATACTGTTCTTCTGGGGGTAGCATAGCTGACCCACTGTTTTGGCAGGAACAAGGGTACACTCCTCTTTTGAGTGGAACAAAGCTCAGTAACTGTTGTGACACAAATAACTCTGAAACTGCAATATGTATAATTATTGTAAAACTTCTGTCTAATGATTTACATGTACAAACATGTACTGCTAAACTGAGGCCATGCAGGGAACATCAGTATTCTTCAGAGGTGTGACTGTGTACATCTTTCATGCCTGAGGCTTACTAATTACTTATAGAAAAATATAAGCAAAATAAGTGTCTTCTATCACAGGTACTTGCTTTACAATTCATCTACTTCTTTCCTGTTAACTGTACCAAGTTAGGACATACAAGGATATGCCATAATATTATTAAAGAACACCCTCTAGGTTCAGGACTTGCCTTGCAAATGCAGCAGTTGACATTCCTTTAGTACAGGGCTCCCTCTGTCTGATGCAAGCAGTACACAGCCAATACATGGGGACAAGGACATAGCTAGACACTCTACCGTGTACATTTTTTTTCGGAACATCATATCACCCTGGCTTTTTTCAGGTCATATTATGTCTACAACTGTCTAAGTGAACGCCTTTAACATGTGCAATATTGCTAATCTAAAAACAATATTTTTAATAGTTTTAGGGAGAACAATGAAAATGTTACTTGCATTTATTAAGTGCTGGGGGGGGCATTTTAGAAATGGGACCAATTTTAAGTGCCAGGTGTCCAAAAAGGGGTAGCACTAAGAGCTCGAGTACAAAATGGAATTTGCTTGTTACAACCCTGCATGGGGAGGTAAAGGTTGTGTGAGTTGTCTGGCATCAATTTACTATAGGTATGTAAGTAGGAGAATGGTATAACATTGCTACTTGGACAGTGAATGTGCTATGCGTTATCTCTCAGTGAAAGCAAGGGCATACTGAGCATGCCTACAGTGACAACGGCTGGGTGTTCCTCCTCTGACTCTTCCTCTGACTGTAGCTATGGTGACCTAGGCATTGCTGGGGGGATGTGTGCCACTTCTCCTTGCTGATCCTGCTGCAGCTGTTTCCACAAGATCAGATTGTGGAGCATAGCACATAACTGTGAATATATGTGTACATATGTGTGGATTGTGCTGCAGGGCTCCACCTGATGTATCTAGGCACTGGAACGGTGACTTCAGAAGCTCAAACACATGGTCTATGATGTTTCTAGTTCATGTGCCTCATTATGGCATTCTTCCATGGGCTTGTGTGCACTTCTGATGGATGTCATCAGCCACAGCTCCAGGGCATAGCCAGCATCCCCCAGTAAATTGCCCTGTGGGATGCCCCCCCAGCAAACATCTGGTACAGCTGTGATGTGTGCCAGATATGGGAGTCTTGAAAACTGCCAGGGTTGCTAGCATACACAGTACAGATAATTTCCTAGGCATTACACACAACTTGGAAGTTGATGGACTGATATCCCTTGCAGTTAATGTAGATTCTACCCTGCTCACCAGGTGGTGCCTTAATGTACACATGAATGCAATCTATGGAACCCAGTACTTCAGAGTAGTGCACTACATGGTAAACAGTTCCGTATTGTTGGCCCTCTCTTCAGAACTATGGGGAAAAATATATTCTCACTGTCATGTATATGACATGATATATAGGATCTAGAAATTGGTGGAGAATCCTGGAAGTTGATGCTTGTAAGACACCCATCATGTCCACAGTTGGTCTTTGAAAAGTACAAGTAGTTAATATTCTAAGGGTTACACATACCTTAGTTTCCATGAAGATGAGTCCCTCTTGGTTGTCTCTGGCTCTGAGCTGAGGGTGGTAGAACTCACAGAGTTCTTGTAATATGTCCCTGCCGATGCTGTAGCACTCTACAATCTCCAGCTCATGTAGCTCCTAGAAGTTTACTTTGGGCCTGAACACTCATCTCCTTCTTGGCCTAGCCCTATTGTCATCAGCACCAGTAGCATTGGCTTCAGCCTCTAACACATACAGATGTAGTATAGCTGCAGCAGCTCCTAGCATAGTGTCAGTTAAAATTTCCTTGTCTGTATCCAATGGTATTGAAGGATTGAGGAAAAAACAGAATGAAGGCTACATGGCTGCTTAATACATTGTTGAATAGCTTCACTATGTTGGATTGGTTGATTAACATGCAAATCACCTGCTTATGCTTTAATTGGCATCTATTAAACACATCTTTTGCATCTTCATTAGTGTGCTATGTGCACCTCTGTGCACTTCTGAGCAAATTCGCATAAATAAGATAAACATAGGCAAAACTGATATTTCCTTTGTTCTCGTGACATTGTGCAAGCACAGGCCATAAAAAGTGAAAGAAAGGTTGTGCATACAGTAGTCAAACCCAGAACTGTCTATATTCCAGCTCAAACACATACATGTGGTGCCACAGGAAGAGATAAATAACAACCCAGAGAAAACTGTCATTAATTCCTCTGTTTCACTGGGTTGCACTAAGTGCCATATCCCAAAAACAATGGCAAACTAAAAAAGAAATTAAATGAGAGACCACACATTTTAACAACCAAATAATGAGGATGACACAGAACTTACATGCACTTTCACCCTTCACAGCACTAGATGTTCACCTCTGTAAGTGTAAACAGACACCCCACCCAATGTCAGCATTCACTGTTGCCATGAATTCAACATGAACACTGTGGAAGTGCCTACATGAAGTGAACATCCCTACATGGTTACACTTTTTTGAAATTCATCATTTCTAATGAGTTTTGACCTTATTTGCATCTTCACTGTGCTGACAGCCCAGAATCAACACAGTAAACATGTAGGCAGGGAAACTGCACAGGAGCCCAATGTTGTAACAGAGAAATACATGTTTTAATAATATGGGACTGTAATCCATCAGCTACATAATACCTATGCTTACATTATATTATAATAGTGTGTTTCATGACATTTAAACATTTGAGCAGCCTGCATTACTTACGAGTATATTCTTCATTTGCGGGTGGAGGAGTGAAGCTGCACTTACTTCATGGCACTTAAAAATATATTTTTATATTTGTTACTGTGATTTTCTAGCATCCACAATGTGTAATTAGGTAATAATCTGTGTGGTGTTACATGTTAAGGTCAGTTCTATGCAAATGTAAGAGGTTTCACTTGCTCTTGTTTGCTTGCAGACTCTTTTCTGTGGCTGTATTCAGAAAGTTTTGGAATACATGGTCAACATGAACCCAGAGTCTACATGGTTGTTTTAGAGGTTGTTAAATCACTCCACTGTGCTGATTTGCTTCATTAGCATAACATTCAGCTACTTATGGTTTAATGCGCATGCCATGAAAATTTCTGTGTTTGTGCGTGAGTACATGCCACTACATGGAGTTTATTAAATCTAAAACTTTTCACACCAGTATGCACCTCACACAGCAACATGCACACAGTCAAAATTATCATGGAGGCTTTATAATTATTCTATCTAAACCATAATGTATAAATTTGCTCACAGCCATATTTAGATTCATAGGCAGATATTAGGCAATCTGTCAATGTACCATTAACAGCCTAATATTGAACACCCAACATCTAAAGGTACATCCCACCCCAAGGAAGATCATAAAAGACAAGCTTTGGGAGAAATTGTGAGTTCTCATCCAGTTGCCTCTGTCTTGGGTGCAATTAGGGTACTGCTTTGTTTAACATAATCGGGTTCCTTATTCCATAGCTGGGAAATACACTGAGATAGGAACCTACTGTACAAATGTATCCTATTAATTATGGGGTCTATATCACATAGTCAAATTGTCATAAGTTTGACTATGTAAATATCGAACCTGGAACTTTGAAATGCAAAAAGTTTGAACACTCGGAACAGAGATTTTTTTTCCCAGGGGAAAAAAAATCACTGTTCCGGCACAAAACAAACAAAAAAACAAACGCTTCAAACTCTTTCTAATGTGTGGGGCTTTGCCCCCCCCCACACCCACAACATGGGGGGTTATGCCCCCACACTCCCCTACTTAAATATACCAACTCCGAGATCACACCACAGTGAAGAAAATAAAGCCACGGAAATGGTCCACCAATTTTTTTCCCTGGGGAAAAATCTGGTGTTCCGCGGCTTTGCTATTTTGAGATTTCGAACTTGCCAGTTCGAAGTTTTGGCGTTCAGACATTTCAACATTTGGACTTATGATATAAACCCTAATTAGGTTTTAGTATTTGTCAACTTTTGTATGCATGTATGAGGAACCATCATTTCTTGAAGTCATAGTAAGTTAAGGAAGGTAGGTATTTTATGAAGTAAAACTCTAAACATTAATCAACAAGGGGAAGCCTAGAGAAACAGAATATGGAATGAAGGTGTGCAATCAATCTGGACACTTAAAGGCCCTGAAGGCTGCAACTTCTTTAGTTTGGAATTTCTGACATTTCACCAGTTAAGTAATGTTTTTGATAAGTAAGTACAAAACTTGTTAGTAGTTGTTTGCATTTTCCAACCCATCCTGGAGTGCTTTCACATTGGGGTTGTTGGAATAGAAACCTCTATTTGACATTTATTAACATTTTTCAACCAGAGACTTGGCATATTGGCTTGTAGAATACAGAAATGAATTTCATATCAAACAGGACCCAGTACTAAGTTTGAGGAACCCCACTTGTGAGAGTTTCATTTACTGAAGTGATACATCCTATTTAAAGGCATGCCCGGTCAACAAATTTGCTATCCACCTCACTACATTCAGATTTAAGTGTAGGGTCATCAGTTTGTGAACAATACCAAGGTCATAGTACCAAATGCTTTGACCAGGACCAAGTATGCTGAGTGCAGTCCTATCATTAACTACATGCGTTAACCGTGCTATGAGATTTCAAGATTTGAAGGCATGACACACCTTGGACTAAGCTATAATGATATTGATGCAGGGACAATAGGTTATTAATGCTTAGATTTATGAGGCCAGACAAGATACAATCAAAGGCTTTATAAATAAAGCTGATAAGACTAATTAGCCTATAACTTGCTGGGTTGATGGTTGGATTGCCTTTATGTAGGACTATACCAATGGCTGTTCTCCAGGCTTCCATTCTAATTATAGACATATATCAGGAATTCAAAGTCTTTATATACCTCACTCTAAAAATGAACAGAGGGCCAGATGCATGAACATTTATATGTCACTTTGCTATAGTGTACTATTTTGCACTCATTAAATAACTCTGCATGTTGTGTAGACCACAAAACAAAGGCAAGTGCCACAATATGCTAAAAAAAGCATAACTAGGCAAATTACATTCTAATTATCCAATCCAAGATGGCGAGCCATTCAGGAAGCTGTAAAGTAATCATGTGCACTTAGTGTAGCTCTTTGCCATGAACTCCAAAACCTATTGGAATACAGCCACCATTACACTTGGAAAAAAATGTTAGGGGTTGCTACTGCTCACTTGCATGTGTATGTCCAAAAGACTCACATTTATGCTGCTGCTGCTGATAGACCTCAGCCAAGGGGAAGAAGGGTGTCCAAACCACATTTATCATACCATGGAGTGCATGATATTGAAATATTAGAGTGATACAGGGTTGAGAGGAAAACTCTACAGGAACTCTGCAACCTATGCCTCCCTCACCTCAGACCCAGAGGAAATTGAGGAGAACCTATACCATTGAACACTAAGGCGTGTGTAGCATTTAGGATGTTAGCATATGGTACAATCCATTAAGCCACAGGAAATATACTAGGGGTGTCAAAGGCCTCGTCCTCCAGAATATTGCACCAATGTCTTAAAGCTATGCTAGAACACAAGGGGAATACATTTATTTTTCATGCATACCACAGGAGACAGAGCAAGAACAATGCAGGAATTTTATGCTGTAGTGCATTTTCCTAAAGTTTGGGGGCCATAGACAACACTCACATAGAAATAAAAGCCCCACCTGGTGAACATGGAAGGACATACATCAACAGTAAAGGGTTCATCTCAGTCATCTGTCAGGTTGTATATAATGCCTGAGAGATCATCCTCAATGTGTGTCCAAGTAACCTAGGCAGTTACCATGACTTACACATATGGCACACCTCACAGCTTTACACAGGGTTTACTAGGGGTGATGCAGGTTATGCAGTGGAACTGCAGGTCATGATATCCATCTGAAATGCACACACCCACAGAAGAAGAATACAATGATGCCCATGCTTAAACTAGACACATCACTGAGTGGGTGTATGGTATGCTGAAGTCACAGTTCTGCTGTCTAGACATATCAGGGGGAGCTCTGAGTATGACCCAGGCACCTGCACAGAAATTCTCAAAGTCTGTGCCATGTTACACAATATCATCTTGAGGAAACAGCTGCAACAGGGACAGAACCACATATTCTTGGAGCACAGGCAGATCCAGCACCTCCAGCACATGCAAGCAAGGATTCTGAGGGGCAACCTCCAGCTTTAGAGGGAGCTAGCAAATGTAGGTGTGCACAAAAATGTCCTTGTCCTGGCTAAGAGGCAAAGGACAGCACCACACTCACCACCTAAGAGGCAAAGGGTATCACACAATATCACTAGCTAAAAAGCAAATTATAGCACACACTCACACACACACATACACACACACACACACACACACACACACACACTCACCAGTGAAGGAATGCACATAACGACCTAAGCACATACAAATATTAAAACTGATGCCAGCCAATGTTCAAAAACTTTACTTCCTCGTGTAATGGCTGTGTATAGATAGCATAAGACAGAGACATCCCCAAAGTACATGACTCATACCTGCAGTAATGCCACAGTAAGTGTTGTATCTGTAGTACATCAGCAAATGTGTAAGAAGATAAACATAACTGATACACCTGCATACTGTTAGTCATAAATGTACTCAAGCAGAACCTCTGTGAGATATCCACCCAATGGCATTCTTGGCTTACAGGAATGATATGTGCAACATACAGTTATACATTGCACATAGAAACTGGTATAAAGCTGGTCACTAACCACTGTACACAAAACAGTCAACAGGACAATTATATCAACAGTTTCACAAGTACAGCAGCATGCAGGAATGCAATATCAGTGATCTGAATGCATAACTTATAGTACTAACTGAAAAAAAAAAATCCTTTGGAAATGAGCATGTACAAAAACATCCCAAATTTTCTTGTGCAATAAATACATATGCATAAAATCAACACAGTAAGAAAGACTCGCTTAGCTGTGCACTCTGTGCATCAGACATATATATGCAACCCTAAGTCAAACCTAAAAGAACAAAGGGCATGGCACAGTCATCATCATTTATACAGGGGAGAGCAGAAGGCCAAGGCTAACACCAAAGTAGTAAGTGTGTGTTAGAGTAAGAATCACTGAACATTCAGTAAAGCTGGAAATATCTCAGGGCCACTAACAGGAGATATATCCTAATCAACATTAAGATTTGCTTAGCTTGCATGTGTGTGAGTTTGTATGGGAAGTTTTTGGGAAATGTGGATATGTGTGTGTGTCTGTATAAACACAATCAAGCTCTGTGCTAGCGCTACATTCTGGCATGTCCAACCATGCATGGTAGAATTGTCAGTTCAGTGTCACCACTCACTACCATGCAAACTGCCTCTGCCAGCAGTTGCACTGCCACTTCCGTGTCCTCAGTTCAAAGTGGGGGTGCTAACTGAACATGAGCAATATCTTCTGGAGGAGCTCTCTTCAAGACTATGTCCAGGACCACAACCCATGGCCTATCACATCTGGGTGTCCACTACATGAGTGGGATTCACGTCACTAACACCAGAGGATGTTGCGGCTCTATGAACACATGGATGCTGACCCTCCCCCAGCAGGTGTTCCATTACATACACTGCCCAATCAAGTGTGTCAATCACCCTATCCAAAGAATCAGCCACACTGTTGAGGCAATCATGCATGTTGGAATGCACCACATTCAGGACTCACATTATCTCTTCCAAGGCCTTGGAGGAACATGTCTGTGCCTCCATGATGGACCTATGCATATGTCTGGTGGCACATAATGCCACACTAGCATCAGGAGGAGGGCTCTGGCAACCCTCCTAGGTGGTACCATGCCCTCATAATGGCTGCAGGCAGACTCAACCAGTTCTGCAACTAGAGTATCTACATTACCCTAATCATCTGTGTCACTCTCAACCTGTCCCATATCTGAGGGATTATATATTGACTGTGTCATAAATAAGGCCAAGGGATGTGTAAGCCACAAGCCCAGTGTCAGACTGAAGTTATGCACCTCGTGACTGTGCCTGATCAAAACTGTGTACTCAGCACTCACGTTAAACAATTTCAGATACAATACTTACTCTTTCCTTTGACTTACATCTAACTTATGCTTATTACTAATCAAAGAAAGTTTGTACTAACCATATGCAGCTGGTCTTTCAGATGGGAATTCTGATGTCTCTGGAAAAACAGATGAAGGCAGTGGAAAGGAAGCTAATAAACATCGCAATGCAAATGACACAAGGAAAAGAGACTAATGATTTGCTTATCTTGTCCTTAAGATATATCAAAGAGTCAAACAGACATACCATTTCCCAAACACAATTTTTGTTCGACTGTGTTTTGCTAAGCCACACATCTCAATGTTTTCAGATATATCAAAAGTATACAGTTATTAAAACAGAAAGATTTTAGATTAGCAGTAAATGCCTTATATATAAGGTACCTGGAAGATGTTTTTGGGACATGCTTAGCCTATCATCCATATCAGCACTAACATCAATGAGTCTGTGTAAACACTCTGTTGAACTGTCAGGATCTCTGACAGTGGCCAAACACTGCTCAGTTTCACCGAGTTGCTGTAGCAAGACCACGCTCCATAGCCATCTCTTCTTGCGCTACCACAACTGTCTGTCTGAAGGCCACTGCAATCATTTCAGTGGCACTGTGCCACACCTGATTATAGTTTCTGTCATGGCTACCTACTGTATTTATGTCAGGGATCACCTGCTGCCATATGCTTTTTTCTGGCAGACGTATCACCTCTGCCAAGTAGAAAAGATCTATGGAGGCATAAGGCTTCAGTGATGACCTCATTCTCTGCATCACTGAATGGTGGCTTTCACGGAACAGAGGATCTGGAAGCCATAATCTTTTGTGACATGAAACAAAAAAAATAAAGACAAAAAACATTTGTAGCACATACAGAAATTATTCTCCTCAAATAAAATGTCTGCACCCATCCTCAACACAAGACAATTGAACACACAGCCTAATACCTATGTTAGCTACACATGCACAACCCTGTGAAGTTGATAAACACAATACAGTTTGTCTGCAGTAACTAGTGAAATTCCAAGAGCAAATGACAACACAATACTGTGATGTAACTTTACCATCCATTAACATGCACAGCAAGAACTGACATGTCTGCAGTATACTAAAGGTGGATGAAAAATGCAACAGATTAAAAAATCAATTGCATACTGAAATTCATTCAAAATATGAAAATGTAAGCAGTTTATGAAGAGGGCAAAAATACCTTATGAAATAATGCAGTAACTTGTAGAAAGACCTCCTCCAAGTAAATATCAGTAACCGTTTGTCTGCATCCAATCAGTAACCCCCTCCCTCCACCTACATAGCTACACGATTACCTTTATAAAGTGTAAATTCAGCCTCCTGAGCATTGTAAAGATGCAAATGAGGTGTTAAATCATTAGTATTTCTGAATACCAAACATTTTACTTTGTGTAGGGGAAGTAAACATTGTGTAAGTAGCATCACAATTGCATGCACGTGCCCATGGAATGCACGGAGGAACAATGAAAATTGTTAGCTGCTAATGGCTTGCAAGTTATTATTTTGATTGCAGCAATAAGTAATACTGAAGAAACTCTCCTCTCTGAAGTGTGTCTATCATTTAGAGTAGACTTATAAAAAGAAGTAGCACCTTGAGAAATATCAGTACAACGTTAACGACATCATTATTCTTGTAATAATAGCAAAATCTCCATCTTCTGTTTAAAATTGTTTGGCAGTACTGATCAGCTATATTACATACTAAAACAAAGATACAAATAAATGCCCATGGCACTGGATTTCTGTTAGCTAAGCTGGAGAAGAGGAAGATGTTCAGAAAATAAAAAAAATAAAAGAAATAGCTGGCAGTGTTGATAACTTTGCATTAATACTGTGTAGGCTACTATTAGGCTAAATTTGTTGTCAATAGCGCATCTATCTAGACATGTTCAATCAAATGAGAAGGGTACATTTTCTGATCTTTCTTCAGGTGGATTGTAATTTGATGGTGTCCTAAGTCAGATCTGTATGGCATGTACATGTTTTGATTCCTAAACTAAGCCTGTGTTGGTGGCAAAAAGGGATACAAAACACAACTCAGCATGTGTTGTTATTGCACTGAATTGAGAGTTCAAATCCAGGTAGTGTTCTGTTTGAGAGAGTTAATGCGTACCTCTTGAGCATATTCTCAGGTTGCAACACGCACAGAGTAAGACATCTCATAATCCTGTATTTTCATTATTATTCCCTGATATATGCTATTACTGACATTTTTTGTTTTATTAGATTCATCACTTGAGCAGGGCAGCCGCGGTGGTACAGCAGTTAGCACTGCCGCCTCACAGCAAAAAGGTTCTCCAATTCAATCCTTGGCTGGGGCGCCTTCTGTGCGGAGTCTGCATGTCCTCCCTGTGGTCGTGTGGGTTTCCTCCGGGTGCTCCGGTTTCCTCCCCAAGACATGCTGTAGGTAGATTGGACACTATAAATTGCCCCTAGGCATGTGTGCCTTCTGTGGAAGGTTGGGCACCAGGCTGGCAACTCAACATTGTCAAACTCCACTGCCAATCATGAGCAGACAGGTGATCCATTGTGGAGATCCCTAACTGGGAAAAGCCATAAGAAGAAGATTCATCACGTGAGCATGTTTTAGCAAAGTGCACCTTGGACTGGCAGCATTTCATGGCAATGAATGAGAGTCCACTGACCAAGGCAAAAACTGAGAAATTTAATTTGGAATGCCATCATTAGTGCATTTTATTGGGGCACATGTGTGCTTTGATACAGCACTTGGAATAACAGTAAGAAAATAAATCCTACAACTCAATAAAGTATCACTGTAGCACACAGTGTAAATGAAATGAGTTTAAAAGACTGGACATATGATTCAGGGTTTGAATCCACCTTGTAGATACTTTTTTTTATTTTTAACTGGATATACAAAACTATTGCAGAATAATATGATGTACGTGAAACACATATGCTAAATTATGTGATAAATGTTCCATATCTTACTTGTAGTTCATGAGAGTTGAGGTGGCAAAGGTGTTGCTGTCATCTAGTCACCTGTTGTCTTCATTAATAATATTATTAGCAAGGGATGTTGTATCATATGACAGGTTATACAGCATTATATCACAAAGGGATTGATGTGAGTACTGTGGACAAATATGTGACATGCTGTACAAACTCTCACAGTCATACCTCATCACAGTAGGAAGTACTACTTCATGTCATTTTTATTTATTTTTTTATTTTACATTTGTTAACCGGGCTAGTCTAACTGGATATATTTCCATTTTCAGCAGAGGCCCGGGGAGAAAAGCTCCACATAGACAAAGTAACTATTACATAGGTTGCAATAAAGAGCAACATAAAAATATACAGTATCTGGAAAATATAATAAAAAAAACCAAACTTATTGTATTCAGAATTAACAGTTGTACAACAAGTGTACTCAACATTCTTGTAAAAAAACAAGCATAACTTATTTAGCATTATCTAACATCTTAAGAAAGAGATAAGGACATTTAAAGACAATTATGTAAGTAGATTAGTTATTTATATGAACCCTCAGTAATCTGAGTAATATAATCAGGAGGAGAAGGATAGTGGAGAGGTAAGTGATAAAGTAGTGAGGAAATAAAATAGAAGGTAACAGAAGTCACAGAGATGGAGGGGAAGTGGAATAGTCGAATACATGGATTCAGTCTGGGTTAAGGCAGGGACATAGCCAGTGTTTTGTAAGGTAAATTCTAAGTTTTTGTTTGAAAAGGACAGGAGATAGAATAGAAGTCAGTTCAGAGGGCAATAGGTTCCAGTGTTTACCAATGGAGTTTGAGAACAGGGAGTCACCTGCAAGGTTATTGGATTAGGTAGCAGTAACTAGGAGTTTGCTAGAGGAGCGGAGTGAGTTCAGGTTAGAATAAGGGGTGAAGAGATTAGAAAATGAAGGAGTGTTGTTTGGCAGATAAAAAGCTCTTTGGATAATGGGAAGTTGGGAAAGAAGTAACATGGTTTGGAATTCAAGCCAGTGAAGTTGTTGTAGGTTCAGGCAGTGGTGAGTTCTGAATTGATTACCAGTAACAAATCTTGCTATACTATTGTAGGTGTTGGTCAATTTAGAAAGATTAGTTTTCTTCAGGTTAGTGTAAATTGGTGAGGCATAGAGAAGAGAGGAAATGAGATGAGAGTGTGCCAAAGTAGCTTTGGCTGTTGGGGATAAGAATGTTTTAATTCTATAGAGGGAGCCCAGTTTTCTATGTACAGTTTTAATAGTGTTATTTATGTGACAATCAAAGGTAAGATTGTTGTCAATCGTCACACCTAGCAGTTTGGTAGAAGAGTCGGGTGATATGAGAGTATTGTTAATAGAAGAGATAGAGAAGTCCAATGGGGGGGATCTGGTAGTGGGCTTGAAAAGGAGGAGTTTTGTTTTTTTGGCATTAAGAAGTAGGCAGCGTTTTAAGAACCATGCTTCAACAGTGTGGAATACCTTTTGAGTAATAGTTTGAAGCTCTGAGATGGTTTTTGCAGAGCAAATGAGTGTGGAATCATCTGCATATTGTCTGCACGTAGCTTGGGGAATAGCTACTTGTAAGTCATTTATGAATAGGGAGAATAGAAGGGGTCCAAGAATTGAGCCTTGTGGTACACCGAGTGAGATCGGGAGAAGAGAGGAGAGTTTGTTCTCCCAGAGGACTGCTTGTTTTCTGTTAGAAAGATAGGAGGTGAACCACTGGATGTCATTCAGTTCAATAGCAAGTGATTCCAGGATTTTTAGAAGGAGAGGGTGATTGACCATGTCAAAAGCTTTTGATAGGTCAATGAAAAGTGCTGAAGATAGGGTATTATTATTGCGGTTTTTGTTAATGAAGTCAGTGAAGGAAAGGAGAGCAGTAGTAGTACTATGAAAAGGTCTGAAACCATGTTGACAATGAGATAGTATGTTATGTTTAGTTAAGTGATTCTTTAATTGGTGGTGAATACATTTTTCCATGATTTTTGCTAGTGGAGACAGGAGGGCAATGTGTCTATAATTAGAATATTCTGTAGAGTTTCCTCCCTTATGTAAGGGTATAATATGTGAGATTTTCCAGATATCAGGGATGGTTCCTTCTTTAATGGTTCTGTTTATAAGAATAGAAATGGGATAGGCAATTTCTGTGGCTGCTTTTTGAAGAAATTCAGATGGAAGTTGGTCAGCTGATGGGGTACATGGCTTAAGCTTTTGAATACATTTTTGGATGAAGGTGGTAGAGATGGGCTGTATTATAAAGCTTTGTAGGTTAGATGAGGCAAGTTGAGGAACATTAGATTTGTCTGAAGAAAGGTGAGAGGCTAGTGAGTTGATAGTATCAGTAAAAAAGGAGTTGAAAGCGTTGGCAGTTTCAAGGGAAGAAATTTTGTCTGATCCCAAGGGGGAGGGAGTGGAAGTTTGTCCAGGGTGAAGAAGTTTGTTCAAAGTTGCCCAGAATTTTTGGGGATTGTTATGATTAGATTGCTGGAGGTTACAATAGTAGTGTTTTTTATCAGAAAGAATAGCTTTTTTTGGTATTGTTTCTTAGGTGTCTGAAGGTTTGATGATCTGAGGGTAGTTTACTTGTTCTCCATTTTAGCCAGAGTTTGTTTCTGAGTAATATTTTCTGTCTTGTTTCTTTAGATAGCCAGGGGGCTGGTTCAGCTTTTATTCTGATAGTTCGTTTTGGAGCATGGCTATCTAAGATTGTTAAGAATTTTGTATTAAAGTATTGAACCGCTTCATTAAGGGGAAGAGTTTTTAGTGGATTCCAGTCACAGGCATTTAGCTCAGTTTTAAATAGAGTGGGGTTAAAATGTTTATTACTGCGCATGGTCCTGACTAAAGGGGTATTTATAGTGATATTTTTTTGCCTTATGATATAGGTTAAGTTATGGTCACTCATATCATCAGGCAGGGTACCTGCTAGGTAATTAAGTTGGGGTTTGTTAACAAGGATCCAATCAAGTATACTTTCTTTATTGTTAGGTTTATTAGTTCTGGTGGGGGTGTTTATAGTTTGGGTAAAGCCATGGAGATTAATATGGGAGGCTGGGTTGTTTGAATTAACTGAGAACCAATCAAGGTTGAAGTCTCCAAGTATTCTAGTTTCTTGTGGGAGGTTGGTTGAAGCCCAACTAAGAATACTTTCTATGTTTGTGGAGTTATTACCAGGTGGAAGTTAGGTACAGATAATATAGATGGCTTTATTAGAGTTATGTTGTAGCTTAGTTATGAGGAGTTCAGTGTTGGTGTTCTCAGGGAGGTCATAGGGAACTGAGGATATATTAAGTTTGGTTTTAAAAATGAGAGCTACTCCTCCGCCCTTAAGAGTATTGCAGTCTAATCGTAGGATGTTATAGCCTGGGGGAATGATTTCAGTGTCTTTAGTGAAGGGTTTTAACCAGGTTTCTGTTAAACAGAGGATATCAAAAGAGTGACATTGCAGAAGAGAGTGGAGATGAGTAATTTTGTTGTTGACACTTCGAATATTGAGGTGTCCTAAGAGTAAAGTGTTTGATTTAGAGATTGGTAGTGGAAGGGGTAAGTTAGAGAATATTGTGGTTTCTTTGATAGAGATATTTGTAGGCCCAGGGTTGGGGTGTATATCACCATCTGTCAGGGTAGTGGGCTTGTGTACTGAGTGTGGTTTAATGGTTAGATTAAGTTTGTCTTTTAGTTTCCTTGACATGAGATTATTACATTTGGTGTGGGATAGTCTATGATATTTGGCTAGAAGATAGCGGGAGGTAGATGTAATGTTAGAGTGGTTACAGTTTAGGGTTATGAGTTCAGAGACAGTTTGCTTGGAAGAGGTAGTAAGGTGGTAATTATGTTTTATTTCATAGGAAGTCAAGAGATAAGGGAGTGTGAGTACTAGAGAGGCAATTATTATGGCTACTAGTTTAGTTAGGATGTTTTTTGTTATAAAGGTTTTGGAAGTAGAAGTGGTAGTTGTTAGAGACATGATGTAGGGAGGATGGGAAGAGTTCCTGTGGTAAAGGGTGGGGTTGGTCTATCTTGTAGGATGAGGAGGCTGGGAGGGAAGAGTTACTGGATAGGCCTAGGTATAGGGGGGAGGGGAGATATGTAGGATGGGGAGGGAGGTAGAAAAATTATGAGAGAAGAGTTACAAATGAGGTAGTTGTACCTGATAGGTGCGATAAGAAGGGGGTGTGGACTGTGAGGTATAAGGGTAGGAGTGCGTGGGGTGGGTGGGATAAGGGGGTGGGGAGGGGAGTGAAGCAGGGCAGAAACAGTCAGAGGAGAGAGAGAGTGTAGGCAATCAGTCCAGCTGAGGAGCTGAGACACCATTTAGTTTGTAAAGAGAGAGTATAATGGAAATGTAAGAGTAGGGTGTGAGAAAGAAGTGAGATAGGAAGTAACTAGTGTAGCAGGGGAAAGAACAAAAAATAACCAGGCTTCACATTTCAGTTAAAGGGGTACAGGTAAGAAAAAAGAAATAGAAGCTTTCCTGAGGGGAACAGAGTATGTTACAAGAACAGCGCTAGGAGCTTGGAGTCCAGCAACAACAAGCAATAAGAATGTAGTCGCTAGGAAAATTAGATATGCAGGAAGAAAGATACAGACCAGATAAAGTCGCTAGGGGTAAAACAAAAAGTGGAAGGGGGAAATAGAAGAGCTAATCTCAATAACCAGAGAGTATCAGTTATGAAAAGAAGGATAGCAAAGGATAAAGAAGGCAGTACAATGTACAGTTATTTAGGGTAGCATACCACGGGGATTGTAGACAAGCAGGGGCTTTTAGGAGTGTAGCAATCTGACTAGAGGTAGTTAATAGAGGGAGAGGGCGACTGTAGCAAATGCTAGTATGTAAGGGTGGGAGAGGACAACCAAGGATGGGTCCGCGGGTGTGCTGCTCACCTTAGGAACTATCAAGCTAAGTATAGCAAAAAAATGGACATACGGCAAAAGAAAACACTTTAGCAGCTAACCAGTTGACAATCGTTTGAAAGGTAGCTGGGGTGCTTCTTGGGTGCTGACAATATAGGCCTCCTTAATGTTTTCAGGGAAATCAGTAAATAAGTCAGCAGGGAGGGTAGGACCCAATAAGGAGCACTAGAAGACAATGCTAGAAGGAGACATAAAGAGGGAGGGTTAGGAGAAAAAAAGCAAAAAATAAAACACAGGGTGTAGAGCATAGAAAGAGAACAAAGTAAATGTGTATTTAGAACAGTTAAAACAAACATTTAAAATGCATAGTATCAGGTGTTTCAGATATATCACACATTTACAACAGTGGTATGCTTCATTATAAATTAGCAGAACCAAATATAGCAGGAGCTCCGGTTTGGAGGCCCCAGCGTACCACTAGACAACTGATACTTCACACATTTATTCACCCCTGGCTTGTTAATAAATGAAAACAGGTGAATAGCTAATGTGGTAATTATTAGAACATGAACAAATCAACTTTAAGAGTTACTCTATGCAAAAGTAAAGATAGCCAGGATCTACATATAGACACCATTCCTTAAGTATTGTATAAATAAGTTTCTTTGAAACAAGAACCATTAAAATACAGCTGAGGTAATCGGTAGATTCAGGATGCTAGTGCTTACAGTACGCTAAAGCAGTGTTAATGAGCCTTGCGTATTACCAGTTTAGTTCAACAAGGTTACGCGGCTTTCTTTAAGAACAAGCCTCAGTAAAACACGGAGTATATCAAGCAACTCTAAACATCCAGGCCTCAGTGTATTACAAAGAAATAAATAGAACATTGATTCTTTAGTTAAACTACCCATGCATATACCTTACTTGCAAACATTACACTAAAAAGTAACCCAGGGGACATGTATAACAGAAACGAAAGCGTTTTTGATAAGAAACCACAGTGCAACTATCAGTGGTTGTACTCAGATACAATAATGCGAGTAGGCTGAGATGCAAACATTACACTAAATAGTAACCCAGGGGACTAGTATAACAGAAACAAAAGCGTTTCTGATATGAAACCACAATGCAACTATCAGCGGTTGTACTCGGATACAATAATGCAAGTAGGCAGAGATGCAAACATTGCACTAAATAGTAACCCAGGGGACAAGTATAACAGAAACGAAAGCGTTTCTGATTAGAAACCACAGTGCAACTATCAGCAGTTGTACTCGGATACAATAAAGCGAGTAGGCTGAGATGCGTAGTTGCAAACTATCAGGGGCCAAGTATATCAGGAACTAAAGTGTTTCTGATAAGCAACCTTGAGCAACAAACATCGGCTGAGCTGGTTCGAAAAAAGCAAGTAGACAGGGCTACGTAGTTATAAATATCAAACTGCGTAATATACACTAAGTGTGCCAGTAGTTGGAAATTAGCAAAACGCTAAGGACCTGTCTTAGTAGCTGATAATATAACAATCACACAGTTAAAGTTGAGATACACAAAGTGATTGCCAGCAGCTAGTTTGCATAGGAATCCGCTGACATGTTTTATCAAGTAAAAACAGATAGTACAGAGTAAAAATATACAACTTACGAGTAGCACACCACGCGGTCAACCACGGGGAGTCCTTGCACTTGAGCAGTGGGATTAAAGATGGGGCCTAGGAGGGGAGGCTTCTATATATAGAAGTTGGCGGGTTAATGAGGGGGGGGGGGCAGGGTGTTCCCAATGAATGAGTAGGATTGAGAAAAGGGGTGGGAAAAAGTAAAAGTAGCCTAGGTAACAGTCAGAGGAGAGAGAGAGAGCGTAGGCAATCAGTCCAGCTGAGGAGCTGAGACACCACTTAGTTTGTAAAGAGAGAGTATAATGGAAATGTAAGAGTAGGGAGTGAGAAAGAAGTGAGATAGGAAGTAACTAGTGTAGCAGGGGAAAGAACAAAAAAGAACCAGGCTTCACATTTCAGTTAAAGGGGTACAGGTAAGAAAAAAGAAATAGAAGCTTTCCTGAGGGGAACAGAGTATGTTACAAGAACAGCGCTAGGAGCTTGGAGTCCAGCAACAACAAGCAATAAGAATGTAGTCGCTGGGAAAATTAGATATGCAGGAAGAAAGATACAGACCAGATAAAGTCGCTAGGGGTAAAACAAAAAGTGGAAGGGGGAAATAGAAGAGCTAATCTCAATAACCAGAGAGTATCAGTTATGAAAAGAAGGATAGCAAAGGATAAAGAAGGCAGTACAATGTACAGTTATTTAGGGTAGCATACCATGGGGATTGTAGACAAGCAGGGGCTTTTAGGAGTGTAGCAATCGGACTAGAGGTAGTTAATAGAGGGAGAGGGTGACTGTAGCAAATGCTAGTATGTAAGGGTGGGAGAGGACAACCAAGGATGGGTCTGCGGGTGTGCTGCTCACCTTAGGAACTATCAAGCTAAGTATAGCAAAAAAATGGACATACAGCAAAAGAAAAGCACTTTAGCAGCTAACCAGTTGACAAACGTTTGAAAGGTAGCTGGGGTGCTTCTTGGGTGCCGACAATATAGGCCTCCTTAATGTTTTCAGGGAAATCAGTAAATAAGTCAGCAGGGAGGGTAGGACCCAATAAGGAGCACTAGAAGACAATGAGCAAAAGTAAAACACTTTAGCAGCTAACCAGCTGACAATCGTTTGAAAGGTAGCTGGGGTGCTTCTTGGGTGCTGACAATATAGGCCTCCTTAATGTTTTCAGGGAAATCAGTAAATAAGTCAGCAGGGAGGGTAGGACCCAATAAGGAGCACTAGAAGACAATGGAGTAGCACACCACGCGGTCCACCACGGGGAGTCCTTGCACTTGAGCAGTGGGATTAAAGATCATACTTTGTTTCCTAATAGTAGTCTGCCAAGCATGACCACCTGTCATTGTGTGTATGTCTCCTTTCTGAGTCATGGACACTACTTGATATGCTGATGATGTGTAAGCTGCATTTTGCTTACAATGTTTACAGTAGCTGTGAAAATTCAGAATGTGGAGATCCAAGATGGCAGACATCCAGTAAACACCCTCTCCACATAGCTTCTAAAGAAAAACAACTTAACTGTATTAATAGCCGACAACTCAGCAAGAGAAGACAACCAACTTCAAGAGAATTGAATCTGAAACGGTATCTATATACAAGCCATTTTCTTGTCTAGACACTTACTAAGATAACTAGCTTTAACTGAATGCTAGACAGCTCCAAGACTTCTGAGCACATGTAATACAGGCCACAAAGTTAATACACAGCATCTGAGCAAGCGAAACAAAGACCAGGCATCGGGGCATGCAAAATGTCTAAAGAATCAGATGTGGACTCAATGGACATGCAAACCACAAAGACAAAATTATCAGTGATCACTTCACATGAAAAAGAAGCAAATAAGAGACAGAAAACAGCCAAACAACACCAAGAGCCATCTAAACCTAATCCAAAGCCAAAAATACGAGACCAACATCCAAATGGAAGACCTTAAGCAAGCACTTTTGCCACTTCAGACAGTAGTGCAAAAATTTTCAGAACAACTAACAAGCTTCGGCAGCACTATTAATCAAATAGCAGAACTGATGGACAAATTCAAAGCCAATACACTTGAGAATGAATTTCAAATCGGGAAACTCAAAGAGGAACTTTGCACCACAAATACCGCAACTATGGAGAGCCAACAAAAGCTTCTGGATTTAGAGGCTAGAAGTCGAAGAAACAAAGTCTTATTGAGAGGAGTTACCCAAAAATATGACAACACACAGCTCATGACAGTCACTAAACAAATATTTGCCAAGCTATTTCACTTGGATGAAAATAGTAATGACATTGTGATTGAGAGAGTGCATAGAGCTCTGCGTAAAAAACAAGATTCCGATAACCCAAGACAGATATATGCTAAACTCCTGAACTATCAAGATACTCAGAAAATTCTCTCAGCTGCTAAACAAAAGCAGATAATATGGAATGGATGTAAAATTTCTATAGCACAAGGCCTTCTCTTAGAAATCAAGCAAAAGCAGCAAACTCTCTCACCTTACTGTGTTGAGCTTATCAAACGGAAAATTAAATTTCAGATGCGCTACCCAAACACTCTTATCTTTTACAACAATGATAAAATTTCTGTTAACACACCAACTGAAGTGAAGTCAGCATTCATTAAAGTATTTGGCAAAGCACCGGAAACCTAAAGAGCAACTAATACCATACAAACTCTGCTACATGAGATAGTCTTTATAGTCTTTATTGCTATTACCTTACATGCTCCATATAAGAAACAACCAAATCACAGATGTTTACTTCTTGCCAATCCCGAAGTATATACAATTATATAAATTAGCTACACAGGAACGATATCCTTAGCCACCGTACTCAATAGGAACAAAGGAAGGTAACTTCTGGGAACACTCCCAAGTTTCCAGGATACACAACATCATTCCATTGAAGTCAAAACTTGAATTGAGCAACTCCTGGTCATTACATCCCTAACGTCGGCGACAACAATTAGAAGTTATCTCTGATATATTCATACAATCCTCATTGCTCTTCTTTGGAATACCACTGAGGCTTACCTTAACTCACATATGCTTTCTATGAACCCTAGATGTGACTATGCGACTACAGGACTGAACCATTGATCAAAGATAAAAGGGGAGTGTACAAAATACACAAAGCTCATACCAATATTTTGGAAAGATGAATAATGAAGGATCCTCATCACAAACTGTGAGTAAGCGCAACATATGTATGTAGGAACAGATTTTAGTAGGTTGATCAGTACATCTAAATGAACATGTGGTCAGCACTCTGGTAGCTGACCCTCCCATACCCTATTAAT
The DNA here is from genome assembly GCF_019279795.1 of Protopterus annectens. Classification (NCBI taxonomy): domain Eukaryota; kingdom Metazoa; phylum Chordata; order Ceratodontiformes; family Protopteridae; genus Protopterus; species Protopterus annectens. Next base: position 656,608,823 of record NC_056728.1, read on the forward strand.
GTTTCAAGCACTTAAATTGCGACAAGGGTAGACTTTTACTGAACAATAGTGAAAGCAGAAACAAGGATAAGCTCTGCGACAAATGGAAATTTCATGGGGTTATAGGCAAAGCGTTTTATTATCTGCAGGAGACTGTCTGAGTATAACGACTGAGGGAAAGAAATGGCATTTTGGAGATTTTATCATCTAATCCTTTGATGTGTTTTCCTTTAACCCTTTTTCTTTTTGTTTTTCCTTTTAAGGCAAGCTTGCGGTATGCCGTTCTGGTATAGCCAGAACTAGATAATAAGATGGAGTGAGGAGAATACTATTAAAGAACCATTGTACATGTGCTAGTAAATTTAAGGTTATTGCAAGTACCTCAATGTTATGGGGCAAACGCTCATGTATTAAAGTTTACTCTTATATTAGCTCTAGTTAAATATTCATTAAAGATCTGTTTTTTTTTCCTTCCTTCAGACTGTTACTACTCTATGGGCAGGATTCACAAAACCTCAGTGTAAGAGTTAGCAAGTCTTACACGGAGGCTGCAATTAAACGGTGTGATGTCAACATGCCATGCATATTCATGAGGGCATGCTGAATCACACCCTAGGCTAACACGGTCCTTGTAGGAAAGTAGGGGGCGTGTCCGCACGGCAAGTCCTGCAAAGGGACATGCCCCCAGAAGAGACACAGTCCCGAAAGGAAACTCCCACAAGCGAGTCCGCGGAAATGTCAAGAAACACAACAGCACACATGCCCCCACAGACTATAAACCCAACTGTAATGTAAAACGTAAAAATCAACAGTTTAATATATTTTTTATAATGTCAAAAATGTTTGCCTGTAATTGCGCTCATTTGTGCGGATGTGCCCTTTGCTCAGCCACAGTTAGCACTCATTGGAAAAGCATATAAGATCTAAATATGTAAATTAAGCCAAGTAGCAATAGCGTAGCAGTAGAGACATCGGTCAAAGAGGAGGTAGTCATGGTTCGAGCCCCAACAACATCATTTTCTATTTTTAGTGAAATAAGCATGAAACAATCCCCTGACATATATGTATATGTATATATATATATATATATATATATATATATATATATATATATATATATACAGATATATATAAAACTATAATTTAAGTAAAATGTAATGAAATGGGCCATGTATTTTCGAAGAAATCTGACACAATAAAAAAAAAAAAAATTTTATAAGTGCTCATAGCTGAGCAGCGCTCTAACAAGCTGAGTATGACTGCCCGCAGGTGGGCAGTGGTTTAACAGGTGTAATATGAGTTCCTGGAGTTGAGCAGTGCATTAACATGCTGAAACTGTGTGCCCATAGTTGAGCAACATTTCTCAAAGTGTAATATGCGTGCTCATAGCCAAAAAACGCATTAACCAGCGTAACCCGTTTGGGTGGAGCTGTGCAGCGTGCCAACCAGCTTACTGGCAGGCTATGTTGAGCAACCTGTATCAAAGCCACCTTTACACAGACACACCTCCTAGCCTGTCAAGACAGTAGTAAAATAAAAAAAAAGCAATGCCCAGGCTCAAACCCAGGATACTGTGCATCATAGTTAAAGCACTGAACCACTAAGCCATGGCAGCTGTACTGAGAAATACAGTATTAGCATATATATAGGAATGAATGGAAATAGAAGCATGACAAAGCAGGTTTCTTTAAGCTGATACATTTCCAAAATGGCCAATCACAGATAAGTGCGGGAAAAACGGCATATATAAGCCCCATAGGCGGGAATACACAGCATAACCGATTGTGGAACCTATTTGTAGTCATGATGGCAGGTGTAGGAGAGGGCAGTCACTTCCGAGCAAAGAGGTGGAGGGTTGAGGAGTTCGAATATATGGTTTGGCTCCTAGTCCACGATCATGAGGCTCAACTCATGCAGGGCCAGGTTCTGTGGGGAGCGTACAAGGCAGAGGCATGGAACCAGTTGGCACATGATCTCACCAGTGCCACAGGCATACCAAGGACTGGTGAACATGTCCGCCACCACCATGCAGACCTGAAGAGACAAAAGCAGGACCAACTGAACCGTTGGATCCAGGAGGCCCGGCAAATGCCCAATGCCCCACTACTGAGTAAGCATCCATGTAATTACGTATGTAAGAAATTATCCTAGCTGATATTATGGAGATGTATGTTCCAATATTACTTCATTTATATTACAGCTGCAGATGTGAGTTCCGCGAATCGGTGAGCCTATGGTGATAGGCTGGAGTGGTTGTGCCACCAGGCAGGTTAGTAATTATTTTTCTGTAATTGTTATACAATATAAGTGAGACAGCTTGTAAAAGAGTTCAGTGTAGTTACATATTAATAAAGTTCAAATAACACTAGAAGAAAGATTCTGCTAGTACTGTTTGATTAGATAAGTGATGCAGCCTGTAATCAAAATTAAACAAGTCTGAAATAGAGATTTTCCACCTGTATTGTAATATCAGATAACCTGCTGCAGCCTGAAAATTAGTGGTAAACAAGCTAAAGAGAATAGACATGTGTCAAATACATCCCCTTTTAAAATCTGCCATATGAAACAAGTGAGTCTGTTGGAAAGGATTGTTGTAACCACGTAAGACATGTCAATAACGCCTAGAATTACGTACCATCTTGAATTGTAAAAATAAAACAAGTGAGAGTGTTAGAAAGAGGTATGAATCCCCCAAAAAAGCTGTTATAACTCTTGAATAAAGTATACTGCAGTCAGTACATAATGAAATGAATGAGACAGCCACAACCAGACAGTGAAATGTTTGTAATAAAGTACTGAAGCTGGAATGTGTCTGTCCCACAATTTGGATATGTTGCTGTACCCTTGCAATATGGAGATAGTATGGTTGTATGAAATAATGAACATCCACAGTTGTCTAGAGCCATATAAATCAAATGTAGCAGGATGCTGTACCTGAACACAGCCAGATATGAATGTGTATGAATAAAAATGCAATGTATATTAATGTAGCAGTAACAGTCCCATCACCAACATTCCTAGGGTTACATATAGGAAACTGTACTAAGACCTGTAGGGTATATATATCTGCAGCTACTAGAAATGTACAGCATATGTATAGGTAGTTGAAGTTGTTAATGAAATATTTCTTCACCCTACCCTATATTCACAAATAATTCCATTCCACAACAAACTGGGTATGTGTATTCACAATTAATTCCTATGGACATTTGTCCTGTTGGTTCAAACATATTTGCACGTACGTTGATGCATGTGCCCTGTTCACATATCCAAACCTGATGGCCTGTTGCCATCAATCAACCCTGCATGCTGTTGGATTGTGTACTGTTGTTCAAAATATGCATGTGTTATGCTTGCTCTTCAATATTTGGAATTCATGGGTGTTCGGTTAATGGGAATACTGATGCATGCTGTTACAACTAATTTTGAATGGTATTGTTTGTTACTAACCCAAAATGTCATAAAATATTGCTAAACATAGGACACCAGGGAAGGCGGGTTCCAGCGGACCCACCTCTCCCACCTCAGCTGGCGAGTGCACCTGGCACTAGTGCCCAGGCCGGAACCTCCTCCAGTGGCCCTGTGCCACCTTTGGGTGGAAGCGCTGCAGGGGATGGGGCTCATCCCCCCTCTGCAAGCGTGGCTGGAGGAGAACGTCCACTCACTCTCCAAAGTGTCCGGTCTGTGGTGCGTAGCGGGATCAGTCATTCTGTGCTTGAACCCCTACGCCAGCTTGAGGCACGGGTGGCGCAACTCATGGGTGTGCCTGCTGCCCGTCCTACACAGCCCCCAGCACAGCCCTGTCCTGGGCAGTGAAGGTGCAGTGGCAACTGCCCATGGGTGAGGATCTCAGTTCCACTGTTGCCATCTGTGGGCTCATGGGCTCGCAATATCCAAACATCCATCCCCATCAATTGTGTTTCCCCCCCACATGTGTCATAGTCCGCCCCTGTATGTGTCTTGTTTGTCTTGTCTGTTAACCTCCCCTACCTACCTCCCCAAATATACCTACTTCCTGTACCTCACATTCCACTCTCACCTGAAAAAAAAATAAAAAAAGGGCACTCTGTTCCCGCCAAAAAATTACGCCCCATACATAGCTGCCCATTTTGCAGGCATGTCTGCTGGACATGTAAACTGGTAATTACAATTGGCTGTACAACATATTTTGTTGTCCTCACACCTCTCTCAGGGGTGGAAGGTTTCAAATTTCACACCAAATTACACACATATGCACAGCTGTTGTTGATAAAGAAATGGGCAGCTATGGGCCTTTCCTACATCCTTCCTGCAAATCCTGAGCATGTTTCCCTACTATACTACCCTCTATGTGCCCCCTTTTTCACCACTTTCCTATCTCCCCATTTTCTTTTCTTACAAATAAATTAGAGCAGGTGTGCATGAGAGTAAGCACTTTTAAGCAGTAGTAAGCAGGTGTATGCTTGTGTGCGCTTAGCTAAGCATGTGTGCGTGAAGCTAAGCAACAGTGCGCATGCGTGAGCTCCACGCAAACCAGCGCTAACCCGCTTACAACTGCTTAAAAGTGCCATAGTCACTCTGAATGACAAGGGCTGTAGTCTGCTCAGCTGCAAGATAAAATTCCTCTGTCGGTCTCGAACCCAGGACCTTGGAAACACTAGTCTGCATGACTTACCACTGACTGATATACAAGAACTTTCTGCTGAAAGCAATATATCATGAAATAGTAGGACTGAATGTAAAGGGAATATAGGAAGGCTATTACACAAAGCTTTTCTTGTATCTTTACTGGCAATTCTTGTGGATTTGCATAACATTAGTGTGAGAAGAGAAACAGCCATGCTAGTAGGTAGCTAGTAGGTAATAATGTGAGAGTAGCACCTTGCAAACCACACACACACTATCAGAGCAGGATAAACACTGCCATATTTGAATAGGTAAGAGGCCAGACCTCGCAACTGTGACTGATTTACAGGGATGTTGCTGATTTGAAAACTAATGTTAACTGTGCCCCACTGACTCCCTGTGAAATGTACTAACAGTAGGCAGAAAGGTGTGGAATCCCACACAATGGTAACTGTCAATTACTTAAAGTATGCACCACTTGCATGTCAGAAATGGTGTAGTAATACATATGCTCAAAATACCCCACAGTCACAACTGCAGAATATCTGAAATATATCACAGGTGTATCCCACTGATATGTACCATTCCCTGAGGCTGATAAAAGATACACCTGAGAGTGTCTGAGGCCTGCAAGTGTCACAAGCTCACAGGCATATCATTCTGTCTGCTGTCACACACTCTGTGAATAGCTGTAGAATTGCTTCCAAAAGCACACCCTCATGTAGGAGTACAACCCAGAAATATCAAAGGATGTAACCAACTAATAAAATAAGGACAGTATAGCAGTTTACAAGCACTGCATGTGCCTGCTATCCATAACGGTTAGTACAAAGTACAAGGCCCCACTACTGCTCAGCAGCAAAATAAAATACCCTTGTAGGTGTCAGGCCCCACCCCTTGGCCAGACCAGACTGCATGCAGTACCACCAAACCACACCAAACATATAAGGAATTGCTGCTAAAAGAAATATAGCAAGCATTACATGGAGTGAATGTAAATGGAAAATAGGAAAGCCATGGCAACACATTCCAGTAAAGACACCTAGCAGTCCTTCAAGGAGTGAATGTAAAGGTTAAATAGTGAAGCCATAGCAACAAATTGCAAGAGCCACTGCTGTATACCAGTTAATCCGCAAGTCCCACAGGAAAGCACATACTCCCATCTAAACAGTATTAGCATTATTAGGTGTCAATTAACATACACACTGAGAAGAATGAACTGGAGGAAGCAATAGTCAGGTTTCAGTACAACATGCATTTCAGTGCCTACAACACAGCCTTAAATATGAGAGACATACCAACCTTTACACTCACAGAACAGTGTCCACAGCATACCAGCATGGTCCCCACCTTGAAAATCTGAAAGGGCTACGCCTACCTAACCTAACATTTTATAGCACTGTCCTGAAATCACAGTGAGAACTGCAATTACCACACAGCAGGCTGCATGCAATTAGTAAATGCTGGCTAACAATTGGTGCAGAGGCCATCACATGCACATGTGCAGATACCTACAAAATCAGCCTGTACTCCCAGTCCACACTTGCAATAGTTTCATTGCAATAACTGGAGGGAGAGACAGAGAGAGAGAGAGAGAGACACACACACAGAGACACAGAGAACCAGAAAGAGAGAGACACCAAAAAAAAAAAGTAAAAAACATCAAGCTAACCATCAGCAGGCCACCAAGCAGCAAGCCATCACAAACAGCAGTGAGAAACAAAGGTAATGTAAACTTCATAATCTAATAATCTACATATTGTGAACCCTCCATATGTGTTAGCAGTCTGTATCTATATATATATGAAGATGTATATAGGGCAGGGGACATACTGCAACTGTTAGTGAAGGCTGGACATACATATGTATTTGAAGGTTGCTATGTGCACATATCAATGTAGGTTGTAGTGCAATGTACAATGTAGGTTGTACAGTAATGGATGTTTAGCAGTATGTTAGCATGTGTATTCGTATGTGTAAATAAAAAAATATATATATATGTATATGTATATTTATATATATATATATATATATATATATATATATATATATATATATATATATATATATATATATATAATATGCATATATGTGTACATAGATAGAGAGGGATGTATAAATAGATAGACATATATAGATAGATAGAATATGTATATATATATATATATATATATATATATATATATATATATATATATATATATATATGTAATAGACACATACATATATAGATATATATAGATACATACACATATACAGACAGATATGAATGTCTAGAGATATGCATGTATATGAATCTCTCTCTCTCTCTCTCTCTATATATATATATATATATATATATATATATATATATATATATATATATACTGAGAGGTACATGTGTGCAGATGTATTGCAACAGGTGCCTGGTGACAAAGGCATGGACTGAACACCAGTGTGGATACTGGAGTACCATACCCCATTCCAAAACACATTCACCACTAACCACCACATAGGTGGTTGCCTGCCTACTATTGGATGTGTCAGAAGGGAACATGGGAAACAAGTGTACAATAGCCTCCCCTTTGATATTCACAGTGGCACACTAGTCTTGTAATCCCTGTACATGGTACTTGTCAGCACAAATGGTGTGTCAGCTAGGGAAATGTAGGTCACTGTACGCCTCTACACCTCACAATGTCCTACACGGTATGTACCTCCCATGACAACTACAGAAAGGGAGAAGGACACAGTCATACCTAGCAAACAGTGATAATGCCCTCAAACACATTACCTATGCAGAGTGACTGACAAAACCACAGATAGAGTGCCTTTCATACTACCTACACAGAGGTTACCACTGCTGGATATACATATTTAAGTCACACCCATAACAGTTGTCCAACAACCATGGTAACACCTCACAATATCCCTAGCCTAAATGACCTATGTTTGTCATCCTTGGCACTGCAGTAAAGAGCACATGGTGGAGGTACAGGTTCCTACCCACAAATAAGCCATACCCTGGAGTAAACCACCCAGCATTAAGAAGCAAGGCTCCTCATTAGTAGATGTCAGACATACCCCTGTTGAATGTTATGCAGATAGGTAATATGCCATATGAGTCACCCTATGTAACTGTTTGACAGGAGCAAGTTCAATCACATTACATGTGTCCCAAGGGGCAGGGTAGCATAACAGTATGCTGCTGTAGGCCCAGGGCCAATAGCATACTGCCTACCTATGACACAATGCACACACACATGTACCCATTGCAATACCAACTATGTGAGGTGGAATGAGTGTGCCACTTACTGTGTGCAAGGTCTGTAATGGTATGATTGCTCAGCATGACTTTGTGTCTGTCGTGGTAGTGTGTGTCCTTGGTGTGAGGCCAGAGAAAGATGTGTCCAGTATTGGGATACAAACATACTACATTGCCATATGTTGTGCTGTGGTTCCCTGTATGTGACTGCGGTGTAGGTAGGGGTATGGCCACAAAGACTAGTGTGCATTACCATTGAAATTTTAACTGTGCATTGCATGCATTGCATGGGTTGACAATGTTCCCCATCCATTACCTTGATACAAACCCCCAGTGTGAGGTTGTGCATTGGACCTCAAACAGTGTGCCGACTGCTGGTGTATACTAGTTTGTTGTATGGAGTGTGCCAGGCACTGTCACACAGTTGTTGGCTGAGCACTGATATGTGGTCATTTACATGTGTATCCCCCAATAGACAGACAGATGCTATATATGGCAGTTCAGTGATATCACTACAGTAGAGTATTATGTGTGCCATATTACTTGCTCACATATTTTTCTTTTCCTTCCAGGGCGATGGTGCACCAGCGCAACCCCTCGTACTCGGCTGCAGAGGAAGAGGACATACACCAGAACCTGGTACGGGATTTTGCCACACTCTTTTCCCACACCAGCCAGAACCAGCAGGAGAGGGCTGCACTGTGGCAAGACCTTGTCTGTCAGGTAAATGACATAGGCATGCATAACCGGACATATGAGCAGGTACGCCATCACTGCAGTGATTTAATTAGAAATGTCCATCAGCGTGCATCTGATATCCACAGGCAACAGCTTGCTACAGGTGGTGGGGCAGCTATACACCCCCACTCACCAGACTGGAGGAGCTCCTCCTAAGTGTTGTGGCTCCAGCACAACAACAACAACATCCGCAGACATGTGTAATGATGGAGGCTGGAGCCACCCAGCATGTGGACATGGAGCGTGCAGGTAACATGCCATATCTATAGTTGACTGTTCTCTACACTGGTAGTTTATGCATGTGTGAGATGTATACTGGATTTGTAGTTGTTATCCTGCAAATTATTGCGCAAGATTGATATTCTCAATATCAGCAGTAGACCTGTGAAAGCCAACTGTTGTACTACTGTACTGTATCATATTCACAGTATCAATGGCACAGTTGTGCCCACTGACAATAAATGTCTTATTTGTGCAGGTCCCTGTGGTGTAACAGCAAGGCAGCCAATCCATGCTGGTGAGTGTGTAATAACAATACTTTTAATACTAATGATAATAATAGTAATAATACCCTCAAACAGTATTGCTATGTGTTGGATTGCAGGTGTGTTTGTGTCTGTGTGTTTGTATCTCATGTACTGAGGAGTGTGCATGTGTCCATGTGTGCATGTGTGCATGTGTGCAAGTGTGCAAGTGTGCATGTGTGCATGTGTGCATGTGTGCATGTGCCCATGTGTGCATGTGCCCATGTGTGCATGTGTGCATGTGCCCATGTGTGCATGTGCCCATGTGTGCATGTGTGCATGTGTGCATGTGCGCATGTGTGCATGTGCCCGTGTGCATCTGTGGTAACATTGTGTACACATTGTAAACTGTGTTTCCTGTTTTCCTCTCACAGGTTCTGGTGTTGCTCTGGTGGTGTGCAGCAGGGAACCTGAATCCACTGCTGGGGATAGTGATAATGATGATACATGTGTAATGGCACAGGGAGGTGTGACAGGGTCTGTTGTTGGTCAGCCAATCGACAGTACACAGCAGTCAACCCCATCAATGCGCACAGTCATCCTGCCAATACATCCATTGTCACCAATGTCCTTAGGTGAGGGACAGCATACAGTGGGCATTGACCAGGGTAATGTGGTATCAGTGGCACATGCATCCCCTCACAGCAGCCATGGCCAGAGTCCTGACGTGGTACCACACAGGCAGATGTCCAGGGGTTCTCGTGGGAGCATCCGTGGTCGTACTGCCCCTGTCAGACGTGCCTACAGAGGTCTTTCAACCTCAGCTATGTTCCGGGCTGTTATGCAGGCACAGGCACGTATGGAACAGTACAACAGACAGGGTCTGAGGGAGCTTAGACCACATCGCACTGCTATGAATGACACTATGCATGACGTTGCGGCTACCATCAGTAATTTCACCGAGGTCATAGACAGATGTTGGGGGGACACATTAGATCTGTTCCACAACTACATGTCCATGAGCCAGGGCAATGCAGGACGGTTGAGGCATCGACGTGGACATATGCCAGCAACATCAGCAGCTGGCAGTCATTGCGGACAACAACAAACCCACAGCCACTCCCATAGTGCCAGTACCAGCCCCAGCAATGCTGGGTCTGTTCTGTCATCAGACCACCCTAGGAAACCATGTGCACGTGGCTCTGGACAGTCCCAGCAGGGACATGTGTGCAGTCATCAACCAACTGCTTCTGATGACAGTACCCAGTCTGGCTTAGTACCTGATACTGACTGTAGCACCCCTGCCAGGCACAGGTACCATGCCTGTGGCCAGAGACAGTGATCTGTATGACCTGGCAGGTACAGTCTGTGGCTGTCCACAAACACCCGTATATGGCAGCCACGAGGTGGAACTGTGTGCATGCATACACACATGCATAATGCTAACACCTAGGGCTAACACATACATGCACATACCGCATCAACATTGTCCCATCTTGTACTGTTGTCCCTCACTAACACACACACATACATGTCGATTGGTTATATCAGTGGCAGACTCAGGCATACCAAGTACACACCCTGTGCATATGATGAAACTGTGCCACCTCCTGCAATCTGTAATATTGATGCAGGAACAGGTTAACATGGTGCTGATGCACAGGGTGACTGCATAGAAGTGTAGTAATATTATCATGTTGTCAACAGTACAGTGTAATGATATCATTGTGGGTATATCCCAGCATGCCTGATGCATTAACAGTATGATTGTCATTGTATTGTTTTGTACACCACTATTAATTCCCATAATGTAATGTCTGCACATCTTTGCATTCTGGTGGTAAGGCTGAAAACAGAAGGCCACCTACATAGGTAGCACAAGGGATAAGAAAATGGAAGCAATGATACTCAATGCCAGACAGATAAACTGCAAGATGCATGCAGTCCAAACTCTAATCTGCATGGAGAATGTTGATATCTGTGCAGTAGGAGACAACAGGTTCAAGACTCCCAAGAGCACCCTAGCACTACCAGGTTACACCTCATACCATGCTTGACATCCCCAAAACACAGAATTAACTATGACAGGAGGGTGAGTCTCATTAAATGTCAAGGATACTGTGGTGGCAGGACAGGTAGCTTACATCCTTCTAAGTTGGGAACTGCTGATTGAGGGCTCAGTGTCTGTTATTCTGAAAGTGTATTAGTTCTGGTTTAAGCACTTGGGCTTCAGGCCAGTTATTTTAAATTAAGAAGGTTCATGGTCTGCACACTTGTGGGAGGAGAGGCTGGACTCTGCCCGTCTGAGCTGGGAGTTTCTGGCTAAAGGCTTATAGTGCCTGCATATTTGAACTGTTTCTTATTGAAATTGGTACACCTTGTTTGCTGTAGCATAGACTAGATCCAGGCCTGCTGAATGTAGCTTTGTTTGTATGCTTGTTTGCTTGTTATTTCCCTGAAATGCTAATTCCACCTAAAATGCGGCTTTTCAGCACTTCTGTGGATCCCTAGTGACATCTGCATTGCTTACTGTACTTATTTCCTTGTTTCACTTGAAAGAAAGTTACTGTTTATCATTTTTGCATTTAAGTTACCTGTAACACATTGCATTTAAGTTACCTGGCACTTGCTCATTAAAGAAATTATATACGTCAGCATTAACAAATTAAAAGCACTACACCCTCACAAACTCCCCTTGAGTACCTTGTTCCCCATTGGCCCTTTTTTTGTCAATTATAAAGGAATTCCCAATACTATTCTAGCATGTCCAAAGGTCAGTTGTCAATCTCCTCTCTGGTCCAGCTGGTGAATCTGGGAATCTTGAGGCAATGTTACAACTGCCTCATGTACACAGACCACCCTCTCCTACTCCCAACAAATTCCAACACATGTGAGAGATGCAACCATATAGCCAAACCGGAGGCTAAGCTTTCCCAACTCAGTACTGGCAAAACCTGTCAGGAGGAGAAGGAAACCACACTCACTACAATTCCAGTCTCACATAGACCTACCATGACAACAAACCAAATACATAAACACACAAAAACATACTCAGAGGCTCTAAATAAAAATCTGCCTAAGCAGCAGAGACCTCCAAAGCAGACACCCAAGCAACCGCTACCCGAAAACAAAACACGTGCAACACATAGCTCACAAAGCCAGTGTGCCGAACAGTCACAGCCCTTAAGGCTAAACAACACACCTGATACACTTGTAATAGGTGACTCTATCGTCAGGCACACTGACGTCCCGCTCACCAGGCTGAACAAGGAGAAGGTCATGGTGAGCTGCCTGTCGGGTGCTAGGATCTGCCACATAACACAAGCACTCAGGTCACTCCAAGGCAAGTACAAATATGACTCAGTCATTGTCCATGGTGGTGTGAATGACCTGAGACGTACCTCCCTGGACTACATGAAAAGAGACATAGAGGAGCTCTCTGAGCATGTGGCCCAGGCCAGTATGACCCTGACCTTGAGAAGCATCTTACCCTCACCAAGAAGGATGCCAGAATATGAAGACAAGATGATCAATTTCAACAATTGGCTTAAGTATCGGTGTCATTCAGAAGGGATCCAATGCCTGTCAGCCTGGGATGACATGCTCGACAAGTCACGATGCTTTGCTAGGGACGGCTTGCACCTGTCACCCCTGGGCTTTCGGATATTGGCAAAGGCTCTTGCTACCCCCATAGTGTCTTTTTTAGGCAAGGCTCAGAAGACAAACCCACCTCCATAGGTATCACAAGGGATAAGAAACTAATAGTAATGCTACTCAATGTTGGCAGTGTAAACCTCAACATGCATGCACTGGAAACTGTCCTTAGCATGGAGAACACCAATATCTGTGCAGTAACAGAATCCTGGTTCAAGGCTCCCGAGAGCACCCAAGCACTGCCAGGTTATATCTCATACCATGCTTGTCTGCCCCAAAACTTGCACCGAACCAGAACAGGAGGGGGAGTATCAATATTCGTCAAAGATACACACACCTCCAGGTTGGTGGCACAGCACAGAACATCAGAGACTATCCATGTGCAACTAACAGTGGGTAAAACTGCCTTCCAGGTTATAGCCTGCTACAGACCACCCTCCCAAACCCAGGAACCCCACTTGGCCTTCCTGAAAACACTGGAAAATATGAAGGTCTCTCCGAACACCATTATATTGGTGGACTTCAACTACCCAAACATAGACTGGGAGCATTACTCTAGCTCCAACACCCTAGCTCAAAGGTCCCTAGCATTTATAAACTCAAATGCTATGGAACAACTTGTTACCACTCCCACAAGAGTGGAAAACATACTGGACCTGATCATCACCAACATGGGGACTCTATGCTCCAGACCAGAAGTGTATCCCTTACTGGTAAGATCAGACCATAAACTAATCTCACTGGATATTCACATCCCGACCCCACCCCCTTCCCAGAAAACCACAGTGTAAAACTTCTCTACAGAAAATTCCACAACCCTCAAAACTGAGGTGGAATCCTTCAAAGCCCCCGGGCCTGTGGAAAATACGGTCCAGACTGCAGAAACCTTTATAAACGCATTCTGTGAACACCTTCAGGAATGCATGGATCATGCAATCCCAAATAAAAACAGGACCCAATCCTCCAAAGGCAGATGTCCTGTCTGGTGGACCACAGCCATAAACAAACTATACAATAGAAGGAGGAAGCTACTACATGATAGAGGAAAATCCCAAAAAGGGAAGGCATCTCTGATCAGTGTTAGCAAAATACAATGGGCACTCATAATATCATCTAAGGCCAGCTTCGAGAGAAAAATTGCACAGGACACTAAGGATAATCACAAGGTTTTCTTTAGTTATGTTAGGAACCTGGGTGGGAATTCCCAGATATGCTCAGAATTAGTCCAAAATGACAAAAAATACACCAAACCCACAGACATTGCCAACATCCTAGCTGACAGGTTCAGCACAAACTTCTCCCCCCTCCCCACCAGAAGGGCAAATATCTATCCCAGCAGAGTGCTGCCCCCCTGACATCTCAGATGCTCAGGTAGGAGCCGCCCTCTCCAAAGCAAAAACACAGCATCAATGGGACCAGACGGTGTCCTGGGCTGCGTCCTACATGAACTCCAAGATGAGCTAAACCCAAACATAAAACTACTGTTCAGTCTCAGCCTTAGTACAGGATATGTACCCAAAGAGTGGCGTACAGCAACAGTGGTCCCTCTACACAAAGGTGGTGTCTCAACGGATCCTGGAAACTATCGCCCCATAAGCCTGACTAGCTTGGTCTGCAAAGCTATGGAAAGGATCATCATGGACCTCATAAATAAAGATATTGAGGACCTACAGACACTGGATCTTACCCAGTTCGACTTTGTTAAGGGCAGATCCTGCCTCTTAAACCTGGTTGATTTCTTTGAAGCAGTCACCAAGGCCATTGACGAGGGGAAGGTAGTCCACACAGCCTACCTGGATCTCGAAAAAGTACCCCACTCGGGCATTATAGATAAGCTCACCAGCTTAAAAATAAACCCCTATGTCACTAGATGGGTTGCAAACTGGCTCAAGGACAGAACCCATATGGTTAGAATTGCTGGAGCCATGTCAGACTCCAAACCAGTTACAAGTGGCATCCCACAAGGCTCAGTCCTGGGACCTCTCCTGTTCAGTATATATTTCTCGGAGGTACAGGCCAACATGGAAGGACTGTGGCTGACCAGGTTCGCAGATGACTGCAAACTGGGCATTATAATTGACTCTCCATCCGACACAACCATCCTCCAAAAGGGCCTCATACAAACAGACAACTGATGCCAGAGCCATGGCCTCAAGCTAAATGCCACAAAATGTATAGTCATCCCCTTTGGCAAAAACAAAGTGCACACAAATTACCACATAGGTGGTAATCCATTAAGTACGGAAGAAGTAATTAGGGACATGGGGACCCAAGTTGATAGCAATCTCTCATTTGACAATCACGTGGCCAAAGTGGTTAGAAAAACATTTTATATAGCCCACCTAATCATGACGGGATTCACATCTAGATCAGGGGAGGTCATCGTGCCTCTTTACTCATCCCTCATCAGGCCCATAATTGAGTACAGTGCCCCTTTTGGGATGTACCTTACCAGACACCTGCAGCAACTGGAAAGACCCCAAAAGTACCTCAGCAAGAGGATCAAAGGGCTCAAACAGATGCCATATGCTGCCCGGTTAACAAAACTCCATACTCAGTGGCATACTGCCTGCTCAGAGGCGATCTGTGCCTGACGTATAACGCCATGTCCAACCCGGAGGTAATGGACATGCTGCACCTCAGAAAATCCAAATCACATCGAGCTACGCACTTGAGAGACTTGACCCTCAGCACTGACATAAATAGGACATGCTGGAGGGACAGATTCATAACCCAGAGGCTCCCTTCACTCTGGAATAAAATCCCAGTCCAGGTTAGGCAGAGTCCCTCATTGACTCTCTTCAAGATGAATCTTGATGAGTGGATGGGGGATCGTAGGTTTACCCCGGGTATCACTTCTGTGTCACGGTTAGACAGAGGCACAGTATACTAACCTCAAAAAAGGGCATAGCAACATTAATTTAAAATGGGTGGCGAAAGCCAAACACACTCTGGCTTGGCTTATAAATGCCCTAGGGCAGATAGCCTAGTATGAACCTATGAACCTATGAACCTATACCCACACCCCCAGGTTGTTGCCACAGCGTGACGCATCACAGACTATCCACGTGCAACTAACAGTGGGTTAAACTGACTTCCAGTTCATAGCCTGCTACAGACCACCCTCCTAAACCCAGGTAACCCACTTGACCTACTTAAGAATACATGAATATATGCAGGTGTCTCCAAACAACAATATATTGGGCAGCTTCATTTACCCACACATAGACTGGGAGCATTACTGTAGCTCCAACACCCTAGGTGAAAGGTTCCTAGAATCCATACACTCAAATGCTATGGAACAACTTGTAACCACTCCCACAAGAGGGGAAAACATGCTGCACCTGATCATCACCAACATGTGGACTATATGCTCCAGACCAGAAGTGTATCCCTCACTGGTATGATGACACCATAGACTACTCTCACTGTATATTCACATACCAACCACAGCCCCTGCACAGAAAACCACAGTCAAAGAGTTGTGTAATGCAAATTCCATGTATTCACATGAGGCAGGCTTCACATATGGGAACTATTTAAGGTCACAGGTACATATGTGTATGTGGCACACACATACCTCATGTGTGCATTGACATTACTGATATAATATATGTCATACAATATTAAGAGCAACACCCAACACACATGGACAAACTGTGTGACAAAAACACTCATGGCTTTTGTAGGATTCAAATCCCTACCTAACTATGGTGTGACACTTGAGAGAGATGCATTAGCAGAGTGTGCTATTTACATTGCTGGTTGATTTTTCTTCTCCTGCTTTACTTATAGGGTGCTGACATCATCAGTGTTTAGAAAGAGGAATGTACATCATGCAGTGTGTTTTTCTAGTTGCCAAAAGGGACATTTCTTTCAAACATAATTGCACACACAGAGCATTTGCAGTATTCAAACCCCTACTTAACTATGTTATGACACTTGAGAGCAAAACATTAGCAGAGTGTGCTATTTGTATTGCGGAGAGGTTTCGCTTCTCCTGCTATACTTATAGGGTGCTGACATCATCAGTGTTTAGAAAGAGGAATGTACATCATGTAGTGTGTTCTTCTAGTTGCCAAAAGGGACTTTTCTTTCAAACAGAATTGCACACACACTAACCCCCCTAAACACACACGGAACATTTGCAGTATTCAAACCTCTACTTAACTATGTTATGACACTTGAGAGAGCCATATCAGCAGAGCATGCTATTCATATTACTGGGAGATTTACCTTCTCCTGCTTTACTTATAGGGTGCTGACATCATCAGTGTTTAGAAAGAGGAATGTAGATCATGTAGTGTGTTCTTCTAGTTGCCAAAAGAGACATTTTTTTTGCACAGAATTGCACACACACTGAGCATTTGCAGGATTCAAACCCCTACCTAACTATGCTATGATAATTGAGAGAGCTGCATTAGTGGAGCACGCTATTCGCATTACTGGGAGGCTTCTTTTCTCCTGCTTTACTTATAGGGTGCTGACATCATCAGTGTTTAGAAAGAGTAATGTACATCATGTAGTGTGTTCTTCTAGTTGCCAAAAGGGACATTACTTTCACACAGAATTGCACACACACTAACCCCCCCCCCCCAAAAATCACACACTGAAGATTTGCTGGATTCAAACCCCCTACCAAACGATGTTATGACACTTGAAAGAGACGCATTAGCAGAGCATGCTGTTTACATTACTGGGAGGTTTCCTTTCTCCTGCTATACTTATAGGGTGCTGACATCATCAGTGTTTAGAAATAGGAATGTACATCAGGTAGTGTGTTCTTCTAGTTGCCAAAAGGGACATTTCTTTCTAACAGAATTGCACACACACACACACACACTGTGCATTTGCGGGATTCAATCCCCTACCTAACTATGACACTTGAGCGAGCTGCATTAGCAGAGCATGCTTTTCGAATTACTGGGTATCTTTTCTTCTCCTGCAGTATTTATAGGGTGCTGACATCATTATTTATAAAGAGGTATGTACATCTATTACTATCCGTCAGTAAGGGGGACAGCATATATATGCATTAACAGACACCTACTTCAGGGTCACATATGCACATCAGCACTGCCAAGTTATGTTTTATACCATGCTTCCTGACCACAGGACCTGTAACACACAACACAACCAGTTCAGACCACCCCTCCCATATCCAGGAACCACACTTTGCTTCCCTGGGAACAGTGTAGGATATGAAGGTGTTCACATACACCATTACAGTGGTTAACTTCAGGTACAGGTATATTGAGTGGGAGAACTACTCAGGCCTCAACAACATCACCCTACAGCCACTACAATTTGTGAATCCATGTGCTATGGCAGGACCAATCACCACAGCCACAAGGGGGAATACATATTGGATCTGACAATCTGCAACATGGGGACTCTATGTTCCACACCAGAGGTACACCACCATTGTTAATATCTGACCATAACCAACTTTCCCTGGACATCGATATACCATCCCCGCCCCCAGGCAACAAAGTCACTGCAAACAAAGTATTTATCAAAAGCAGACTTTGCACTTGTGAAGACTGGGGTGGAAGACTTCAATGGACCCATTCTGGAGGATTATACAGGACACTCTGCATAATCCTTGACAATTGCATTCTATGAGCATCTGGAAGGTTTGCATTGATCATGCTATCCCAAATAAACCCAAGACTCCTCCACAACAGGAGACCTGTCTGGTGTACACCAGCCATATATAAGCTGTACAACAGAAGGAGGGAGCTAATACATTACAGAGCAATATCCACAGAGGGAGGACGTCTCTGAACAGTATTGGCAAGACACTTCAATCCCTCAAAATCATCACTTCAAAGTGTTGACAGTAAAATTGTCAAGACACTGCAGATAAGGCTCCCCTCAGTCTGTACTTGATGCCCAATTACTGTTATAAGTCCTCGCCAACCTTCTTCCATCAAACTCTAGCCACATGGATGTGACATTGCAAATTCAACCCCTGGGATCTCCACTGTGTCCCTGCTTGACGGAGGTGCAGCACACTAGCCTTAAACGGTGCCTTCTGTGACCTACTTTACAGAGGCACAGTAGCCTACTGTACTGTGGAGGTAGACACCAAACACACTCTGGCTAAGCTTATGTATTCCCTAGGGCAAACAGCCTAGTACTGACATCTACACCCATATGTTTAATTTTCAGATGCACAGTATTTGTTGCTGATAAACTGTTTGCAGGTCTTTATTGCCATAGCTTTCCCTGTTTCAATGAACAACTTGTGTATCTGTGGAAGATGTTTGAATATGAGAGGGATCCACTATTTTACTTATGTCTCTGTTGTCATTTAACTGTGTGCACTGGGCAGGTTGCTGTATTGTGGGAGGTTCCTGGCTTAACACATACAAATGCCTGATATATGTGGCCAACTGCTAAACTGAGACATGGCCTAAGTGTGTTAGTTCTACTTGGTTGTAACTCTTTGGAATATTTTAAGCTAATGCAGTCTTTCACTTTAAATTTTGAGTTTCATTCCATGTAATTAATCAATTGAATATGTAAATCTTTTCATTTAAAAGCACTTGAATCTAATTGTTCTTTGTCTGAAGAAGGAAAAGCACAGTCTATGTCCGAAAGCGCTAACACTATTAAACTGTCCTCTTTTACGTAGCTCCTGTTCGTCTTGGTTTTTCGTTTTAATAGTTTGCCTAGTTGCTTTTCGTTTTTGTTTGGTGATATGGCGAACCAAGGTGGAACAGGCTCACAAGGCTCTCTGTTCTCACAAGACAAGCCCATTCTTAATGGTTTGAGCAATGCAAGTTCTGGATCCGGAGAGGCGAATGCCATCGGTAACCTCACAGCCCTTTTACAAGTACTCATGGGCCGTGTGGAGAGTTTAACACAGAAAGTAGAGAGTCTGGCAGATTCTGCCAAACAAAGAAGTGCTAACATGCAGCAACCCCTTCCGCTTATTGCACCTATTGGTCCTGCGGTTTTACCCTCAACTAGTAATGGTATTTCACCATCTTCTAATCATCGGAGAAACTGTGATTCTAATCAAGGAAATATGACTGAAACCGTTAGAGGTGAGCAGCCAACGCTCCCAACTGGAGATTCTAATCAGCCTGGTCACGGCAACGGCAATAGGAACACCAATGAATCGGCACCAACCCTTGGAATTTTTTTGGGTAATGAGAACTTTTTTTGTGATAATCGTATTTCTAATTCTAGTTCAACACAATTGAATACACCCACTAACCTTTCAGCTATTATTAACTTATTTGATCACAAGCTATTTCACTGTAGGAAACTGCAGCTTGAAATTTCATATTTGGAGGAATGCTTGAGTAAAGAAATTATACCTAAAGGGCTCAGGCAGTGGAGGTACCCTGTCGGGTTGGTTAACCAGTCTGAGTTTCACTATGAACTTTTGGATTTGTTCAACAAGCAGGGTTTTGAGTTTATAAAAACATTAGTTAAACATTACAAATCACAAGTCTTGACTTCTAAAAGTGAATTAGAAACACTGGAACATGATATAACATCGAGTGTTGATTTCCCTCGTTACAAATATGAATATACGAGGATTTTTAATAGTATTGAGGCCACCATCATCAAGCTGGCTTGTGCTAAGAAAAGGATAATAGCAAGGGACGTTCAGCAGTACACTTCTGGGACTGCTTATCCTCCACCTCCACCTGTTTTGTTTAACAGCTTTCAAGGTGTTCCTAATGAAAATGCTGTCAATAGTGAAGAGGGTTACCTTGATGAATGTGATCTCGACATTCATAGGGAAGACAACTTGCCACGAAGAAGTGAAAGAATTAGAAACAATGGTAATAAACAACCTTTTGCCAACAATCGGATTGTTGGTAATAACAATAATAACAATAGTAACATTCATAACAACAAACAAACTACAGCAAGTTCACAACAGGTTTTTCCAGTACACCAGCCCAATGTACAGAACAACCCGAGAACGCCCAACCAGTATGGGCGTACGCGGAAACGAAGGAACCAGCGCAGGAGATAGTTGGAAATGGTGTCTTAAACCCACAAATTCTATCTAACTCTGCTGGTGACTTTCATATTTATAATTATTCTGACTTAAATTTTCCTCAGGATATTATTGATTTCTTTGCATTGGGTTTATCCTTTGTTCCTGATTCTGGAATGAACTTGGTTAACACAATAGTGGACCTTAAATTATTTGTTCGTAAGATCAACTTAAATGCCACTATGGGCTCAACCTCTTTTTTCTCCAATTCACTGCGAGTTTCTAGTATTTTTAATCCACCTCTTCATCCTAACATCCTGGCATTTGAGAAAATGTGCGAATTAGATTTTAGGTCTTTTGTTGACACAGGTTCAAAAGCCAGGAAAGGTTTTCTTAATATTAGTGAAAAAGAACGTGACTTTATTAAACTGTTGAAAGATTGTAAGATTAGGATGATGAAGCCAGATAAAGGAGGTGGTTTAGTTTGCATGGACCACATCACATATATTTCTAGTATGGCTGAATACTTAAATAATTCAGTATATCAACAAGTTAGTCTAAATGAAGTTAACATGGCCTATAGTAAGATCAGGGCCACACTTGATGAACTTTTTATCAAAAAAGCAATTGATCTAGATTTGTTTAACTTCATAACTATGCCAGCCCCTAGGTTGGCATCTTTGTTTGGCATACCTAAGATTCATAAGCGAGTTGTTGACCCACCTTTTAGACCCATTGTTGATGGGCGTGGGTCAATCACCTATGGTTGTGCTAAGTATGTAGATAGCATCTTGAGACCCTTAGTGGAGAATGAGCACCAAATATGTAAAGACTCCTGGAGTTTTCTAACGGAACTCAGTAGTATCCCTTTTAAACAGGATTACAAACTATTGACAGTTGATGTAAGGGACCTGTACACTGTGATCCCCCAAGAATTGGGGATCGAGTGGATTAGAGATTTCTTACAAGCAAGGAAAATTGACAATAACACCATTTATGTCGTAGAAACTCTGTTGGAGTTAGTTTTGTTTAACAACTTTATGTGGCTTGAAGGAAACTTTTTTCTTCAAAAATCAGGGGTAGCTATGGGGTCTCCCTGTGGTGGCAGTTTTGCTAACTGTATAATGGCACACTGGGAGACCACCATGCTTTTTCAAAATCCCATGTTTAAGAACAATGTCGCTTGGTACCAAGATGACATGTTCATTTTATGGAAAGGCCCCATTGAATTAGTGCAAGATTTTATCAAATTAATCACTACCTCAACCAACTTTTTGGAGTTCACCTTTAATTTGGAAAGTGAAACCATCAACTTTCTTGATATTCGTATTCACAAGGATGTGGTTAGAAGTAGATTTAAAAGCACAATTTATAGGAAGCCCACTTATTCTAACTCCTTTCTCCATTTTTCTAGCTGTCACCCCTACCACCAAAAGAGAGCAGTGGTTAAGGGGCAGATGGTGAGGGCAGCCAGAATGATCTCAGACGATTCCGATTTTATTGAAGAATGTGGTCTGCTTGAAAAAATGTTTCTTAGGAGGGGCTACCCATTGAGTCTAGTCTCCAACATTTCCACTGAAGTAACCACTAAACGTCATTCTGGCTACTTTAAGCCATTATTATCTACTGGGGGTTTGGTAGAACTGGAAACCCTGGTTGGAGAGGCGCAGGATATCATAATTAGTAATACTAATTGTCACACCACCAGTTTTTTATGTACATACAATTTGGACCATTCCTTTATCAGGGAGACCCTTTATAAGAACTGGACTCTCGTTATAGAGGATACGTCTTTACATAAAGCCCTTGGCAACAAACCAAAAATTACCTTTAGACGAGGCCAAAACTTGAAAATTTTGTTGCAATACTCCACCAAACCATTATCCAACAAATACAAGGGTATGTTTAAGTGTGGAACGTGCCATCAATGTAAGCACTTAAATCTGGCTTATCAATTTAAGATTAGGGACAGCTTTTACAAAGTCCAGGGCAAATTTTCATGTAACACAAAGGGAGTGGTTTATTGTGCATGTTGCCAAGCTTGTAAAGCTTTCTACATTGGCAAGACCGAAAGGAAGCTAAAACAACGTATATATGAACATCTGTACGCCATAAGTAGGAGGGACACAGCAAATGCCCTTGCTAGGCATATTGTTGATTTCCCAAACCATTGCTTTACGTTTTCTGTATTAAAGCAGATAAGCATAGATGAGAGAGGCGGCCCTTGGCACATTAATTTGGAAATTGAAGAATTAAGGTGGCAAATCATTACTGCAGCCTATTTGCCCCCAGGTCTGAATGAAACAGTTTCGATAAAATGTTTCCTAAAGCTTTTGTCTTTAAAAAGGTGAAATTATATTTATTGACAGTTTCTCTTTGTTATTGTTATTTGTGTTTTAACTATTTTAGATTTTTTGGTTATTTTATTAATAATCATTATAGTTATAAATCGACTGCTATTTTAGATTTTGTAGTCAATATACATGTACGTAGTTTGTGATGATTAATGGCAAACTAAGGGTTGCTTAGTTAAGTTTTATTTAGCTCTACTTGGTTGTAACTCTTTGGAAGATTTTAAGCTAATGCAGTCTTTCACTTTAAATTTTGAGTTTCATTCCATGTAATTAATCAATTGAATATGTAATTTTTTTCATTTAAAAGCACTTGAATCTAATTGTTCTTTGTCTGAAGAAGGAAAAGCACAGTCTATTTCTGAAAGCGCTAACACTATTAAACTGTCCTCTTTTACGTAGCTCATGTTCGTCTTGGTTTTTTGTTTTAATAGTTTGTCTAGTTGCTTTTCATTTTTGTATAACCTGGTAGTGCTGGGGTGCTCTCAGGAGCCTTGAAGCAGGTTTCCATCACTGCACAGACATCGATGGGGAGGGCCTCGAGAGCATGCATCTTGAGGTTTAGACTTCTGGCGTTGAGCAGCATTATCCTTATTTTTTTCCACTTATGTTTTCAAGGGAGGTGGGTTTGTCTTTTGAGCCTTGCCTAAAAAAGGCACTATGGAGGTGGCAAGAGCCTTAGCCAATATCCAGAAGCCCAGGGGTGGCAGGTGCAAGCCATCCCTGGCAAAGCAGCATGGCTTGTCAAGCATGTCATCCCAAACAGACAGACATTGGATCCCCTTGGAATGACACCAGTAATTGAGCCAATTGTTAAAGCTGATCATTCTGTGTTTGTACTGTGGCATCGTTCTTGGTGAGGGCAAGATGCTGCTCAGGGTCAGGGTCATACCAGCCTGGGCTACATAATCAGAGAGCCCCTCTATGTCTCTTTTCATGTAGTCCAGGGAGGTACGTCTCAGGTCATTCACACCAGCATGGACAATGACTGAGTCATATTTGTACTTGCTTTGGAGTAACCTGAGTGCTTGTGTTATGTGGCGGATTGTAGCGCCCAACAGGCAGCTTACTGTAACCTTTTCCTTGTTCAGTCTAGTGAGCGGGACATCAGTGTGTCTGACGTTGGAGTCACCTATTACAAGTGTATCAGGCATGTTGTTTGTACTTAAGGGCTGTGACTGTTTGGCACACTGACTTTGTGAGCTATGTGTTGCATGTGCTATGTTTTCAGGTAGTGGTTGCTTGGGTGTCTGCTTTGAAGGCCTCTGTTGATTTGGTTGATTTTTAATTAGAGCCTCCGGGAATGTTTTTGTGTGTTTATGTCTTTGGTTTGCAGTTGTGATAGGTCTATGTGAGACTGGGTTTGTGGTGTGTGTGGTTACCTTCTCCTCCTGACTGGTTTTGCCAGTACTGAGTTGAGAGAGCTCGGCCTCCAGTTTGGATAAATAGTTTAATCTCTCACATATATTTGTATTTCTTGGGGGGAGGAGGGGGTTGTCTGTGTACATGGAGCAGGTGGAACATTGCCTCAAGATTCCCAGATTCAACATGTTGTAGCTGGCCTCAGAGGATTTTATGTGTGGCCATAGTTTTTTGCCATAATACTGATCAGAGATTACTTCCCTTTTTGGGTTTTGCTCTATCATGTAGTAGCTTCCTCCTTCTCTTGCATGGTTTAGTAATGGCTGGGGTCCACCAGGCCAGATGCCTGTGTGTATGGAATTGGGTCTTGGTTTTATTTGGGATTGCATAATCCATGCATTCCTGAAAGTGTTCATAGAATGCATTTATAAAGGGTTCTGAGGTGTGGCCCATATTTTCCACAGGCACAAGGCTTTTAATGGATTCCACATCAGTTTGGAGGAGTGCAACATTTGCTTTACACATGTTTTTCACTGTGGTTTTCTGCCCAGGGACTGGGGTCAGGATGTGAATATCCAGTGTGATTACTCTATGGTCTGATCTTACCAATGAGGGATACACTTCAAATCTGGGCATAGAGTACACATGTTGCTGATTATCACATCCAGTACGCTTGCCCCTCTTGTGGGAGTGGTAAGTTGTTCCTGAGCATTTTGGTTTATGAATTCTAGGAACCTTTGGCCTAGGATGTTGGAGCTAGAATAATGCTCCCAGTCTATGTTTGAGTATTTTCAGTCACCCAATATAATGTTGTTTGGAGAGACCTTGATATTGTCATGTGTTCCGAAGTAGGCCAAGTGTGGTTCCTGGCGTTAGGAGGGTGGTCTGTAGCAGACTACAAACTGGGAGGCAGTTTTAGCCACTGTTACTTCCCGTGGATAGTCCATGCTGATTCTTGTTGTGGTACCAACCTGGGGGTGTGGTTATGCTTGACAATTATTGATAGTCACCCTCCTTTTGTAGTTTGTTCCATGTTTTGGGGCTGTAAAGCATGGTATGAGGTGTAACCCGGTAGTGTTAGGGTGCTCTTGTGAGCCTTGACCCAGGTTTCTGTTACAGAACAGATGTCAACATTCTCCATGCTGAGGAGAGTTTAGACTGCATGCATCTTGCAGTTTAGACTTCTGGCATTGGGTAGCATTACGTCTAGGTTCTTATCCCTTGTGATACCTATGGAGGTGGGTTTGTGTTTTGAGCCTTACCTATTCAAGGCATGGTGGGGGTGACAACAGCCTTTGCCAGTATCCAAAAGGCCAGGAGTGATAGTTGCACGCCATCCCTAGCAGGTGGAGCATCATGTCTTGCTCAGCATGTCATCCCAGGCTGACACACATTGGATCCCCTTTGACTAACAGCAATACTTAAGCCAATTATTGTAATTGATCATCTTGTCTTCATATTGTGGCATCATGCTTGGTGATGGTAGGATGTTAGTCAGGGTCATCAAGTTTGCATATACTACATGGTGTTACATTGCTTAACACATGGCAATCATGCCTCAGGTGGTGCTGCAGGGCTGTCTATGTTGGATGCACATACTACACTCCCTGTACATGTTTGAAAGCAGGTTGTGTCAACTTAGGCATCCCTTTTACTATATGTGTGAGTCAGAGAGAGGTATCATTCCACGGTTCCTACTGAGCCAGTGTATGTGCTATGCGTTGCCTCTTTGCCAAGGCCAAGGCATACTGGGCACGCCTCCTTCTGTCTATTGGGGCAGGCTCAGGTTGTTCCTCCCCGAGTCACGCTCTGCCTGTGATTGGCTTGGCAATAGTGGGGGCTGTTTGGCCCAGCCCTATGTTGGTCATGCTGCAGCTATTTTTGCAGAATCATATTATGTAGCATAGCAAATACCATGACAATTTGGGTACATGTAGTTGATGAGTACTGCAAGGCTCCACCAGATGTGTCCAGGCACCGGAACCGTGACTTGAACAGCCCAAACACACGCTCGATTACATTTCGTGTTTGTGCGTGTGCCTCATTATGGCATTCTTGTTCAGGTGTGTGTGCATTTCTGATGGGTGTCATCAGCCACAGCTCCAGTGTGTAGCCAGCATCCCCCACTAAGTGACCATGTGGGATGTCCCCATTGGCAAATGTCTGGCACAGCTGCGTCAAATGCCAGATATGGGAATCACAGTAGCTTCCAGGGCTGCCAGCACACACATTCATTATTATGCCCTGGGCATCACACACGACCTGGCAGTTGATGGAGGGGAAGCCCTTGCAGTTAATGTAGGCCCTACCCTGCTCACCATCTGGTGCTTTGATGCGTATATGCGTGCAGTCTAATGCACCCACTACCTCAGGGTATTCTGCTATTTGCTGGAAGAGATGCATATTGCTGGCCAATACCTCACAGGAATTGGGGAAATATACATGATCACCGACATGTGCTGACATGGCATCCAGGAACTGGTGCAGTACCCTGGATGCTGATGCCTGTGATATCCCCATCATATCACCAGTTGCTCTCTGGAAGGTACCTGTTGCTAGTATTCTTAGGCCAACACATACCTTGGTTTCCACTGGGATGGGTTCCCCTCTGTTGGTTCTGTGTGTGATGTGTGGCCTGCACAGCTCAACAATTTGCTGTAGGAGGTCTCTGTCCACTCTATAGCACTCCACTATCTCCAGCTCATGTAACCCCTGGTAGGTGACCCTGGACCTGTACATTCTTCTCCGTCTCCTCACTGTGGGTTGTCCGGCAGCATTTGCATAGTCACCACCCTCAACAAGTTGCATATGTCTCCTTATAACAGCTATGGCAGCCCATAGCATTTTTGGTCTGAGTGAAGCTTTTTCAGTTTTCACTTCTAATAGCTTACTCCTCTGTTGCAGTGTCTCTTGAGAGAAACATACTGCACTGTTGTTTGCAGAGTTTTAAGTGCTGGGCAGGGCTACTGTTCTGCCTGTGTAATTGCCTGCTTCTGATTGTTTTCACCTGCTAGCTCTGCCAGTATTCCCTGCTAGCTTCCTACTATTTCTCCTGCTTCCTTTTTCCCCTTCTGTTTCCTCAGGGGGGAGCGGCACTCATTCCAGTGAAAACACACTCACAGCGGCTAACACGCGCACACACATGCTTAGACAGGCTACAATCTGCTTATTCGGGTTAAAACGCATGCACACCAGCGAAAACAAGCTTGCAGGTGTTTAAACAGGCTCCTACATGCTTATTCTGCTTTAAACGCGCACATTCATGCTTACACGCGCTCACTCTATCTTACTTGTGCCTACCAGCATGCACACGCACGCATGCACGCCCAGCAAGAAACTTTGGTGTTATCCATAGTGTGCACCTTCCATTTCTTTGTTTTCCCATGCCTACTTGCTGACAATCCTCTTTCCATGATTTGTGACTGACATCTTTCACATGCCACTGTGCTCCAATGAGCTTTATTTCTTTCATACATTCCCCCCTGTGATGTCACCTATCTCCTACTCTGTTACTCCCCCTTATTCTACTCCTACACTGCATGGAATGTGCTCATTTTGCTATGTGACAGTACGATTCACTATCCTACCACTCATTTACATAGGATTGCCTACTAATGCTTAGTTACATGTCTTACACTCAGCTTCTCCCCTTAGCAACCCCTACTCAGTGGCCATGTTGTTTTCAGCCTGCTATTCTCTTACATTGTAAATTCATGCTTTGCATAAATTCCACATTTGTGTGTTTAAAATTTTTATTTTTCTGTTTTTTTATAGCGCAGCCCGTTTGTGCGGTGCTGCGCTACATTTAAACATTTTTATTTTATTTTTGCATCAGGGTACGTTGCCAGTGGCCACATATTTGGCCATTGGCATGCTGCCTGGAACATTTGCAACCTTTATTTGGAGCTGACAAGGCTCCATTGAGTTATTTGCAGAATGGTACTCAGTTATCAACTGAGTACATTTCTGCATATAACACAGCTCTTACATGAGCAGGTTTCTGCTTCCTGGATCGTGAAATTACCTCGTTTGCATGCCTTTCAGCTGCAAGTGAGGTAATTAGCATATCCACGCCCTGTCCGTGTAAGAGCCGTTTTAGGTGCTCTCTTACATGCACATACAGGCTGTTCCTGGATAGCGATGGCTGCATGGAGTCTTACACTACTCTTAGGCTCCGTGCAAGCCATCGTGAATCCTGCCCAAAGTGTATCAGCTAAATATCCATGTAGCATTAAACCCACCTATATATATATATATATATATATATATATATATATATATATATATATATATATTTATATATAGATATATATATATATATATTTATATATATATATACACACACACACACACACACACACACACACACACATATATATATATATATATATATACTCCAGTGCTCCCGGACACAGATGGCTGCTCTGTAGCGTGGTTCTACCACCTCTACATACCACTCCTGTCCTACTAAACTGGCATCGCTAAGAAGACACCATCTACCTGAAGATCTAACCAAGAAAATAACTGACTAGCCTTCCGCAGTGGAAAGCAAATAAGGTACTATCCCCCCTATGTACCACTCCTGTCCTACAAAACCAGCATCGCTAGGAAGACACCATCTACCTGAAGATCTAACCAAGAAATTATCTGACTAGCCTTCTACAGTGGAAAGCAAATAAGGTACTATCCCCTCTATGTACCATTCCTGTCCTACTAAACCAGCATTGCTAGGAAGAGACCATCTACCTGAAGATCTAACTAAGAATTTAACTGACTAGCCTTCCACAGTGGAAAGCAAATAAGGTTATTATCTCTATAAGCTGCTGTAAACCAAATGTAAAATTAATTAAGCAAGCCCTGGGTCCATAGCACTGCAAGGTGTCCCCCAGTAACCCAGTAAGGGACCCCCTATTCATCTAAAGGTGGCTAAAGTCTAACATAATGACGTACCAGACAATATAACCAGGTGGCTACCAACAAGGAGTTATTTCCATTCCCTACCTTTAATCAACAAACAAAAAAGGGTAGCATCAAGTGCAAACTGGTGTATTTTAAGCACATAGATAAAGCAACAAACAGGGAAATTAAAATACATAGCACTTTCTACATTCTACTTACAGGCACGCTGTGTGAATCTTGTGATTGGACTTGGCCCCACTCCACTCGCCCTTGCTCCGCTCAGACTTGCTCCTCACCCCACCCTGCCCCCAAATCCACCCACCACCACTACTGCTAGATTTATACTACCATAGCCACTTTCCCCTCCTTTGTTCCAATCAGCATCTCTCACTCCACCCGGTCTTTCCTCCCACTCAGCATGTCTCATCACCATAGGATTCCCCCACCTCTTTCCTCATACTCAATATGTCTCACAACCAAAGGGTCCTCCCACTCTGCCACGCTTTTTCCTTCCTACTTATCATATCTAGGTAACGTCAAGCCTTAAATGTTGCCAGAACTCTTAATACACCAGTATTTAAGCATACGCTGGCAGTCTCCCTGCTGTCTATATTACCTATCCTTTATCTCCTCATTGCCTATGAAGGCCAATACTACCTCGGATTCCACTCTCCATATCATCCCACTATTACCCCCAACTTCTCTAATAATACATCTTATTTAACTATTCCCACACATCTAATCTCTCATGCCCATTAAATTACCACCTAATTAAAACCCTAAACTTCAACCCCAAAGACAAACATTATCTAAAGCTTATAAATAAATTTCTAAAACTTATAATCAGACTTCGCTACAACCTCATAGTAGACGGGAGCATACATCCCAACCCTGGCCCTTCTTCTCTTAGTGCCACTAACTCCTACAACAACACTCCCACCATTACTCTGCCTCATAATAGAACCACTAACTATCGTCTCACCTTTCACCTAAACATTAGAAGCATAAACAATAAAATACACAATCTACACGCCCTATTAGCAGTCCATTCCCCAGATATAATGCATCTCACAGAAACATGGCTAAAACCTACTACTGCTGATAATGAAATATTACCACCAGGATCTAACATTCACCGATTAGACTGCACTACTAAAAAGGGAGGGGGAATAGCAGTTCTTTACAAAACACACTAAGTGTTAATGGGGATTCCATACAGCCACCCCCATTTAATAATGCTGAAATCCTTATCGCTAAACTTTGAATTAACCACAATAAATGCATAAATATTGTCTGTGTTTGCATTCCCCCAGGTAACACTATAAGCACCCTAGAAGATATCCTCCAGTGGTTATCCACTACCAACCCCCAAGAAACCATTGTTATTGGTGACTTCAACATCGACTGGTCCACCTGCTTAGCTGAATCCCCTGTCAGCCATATAAATCTCTTCAGGATCAGTCAAATAATAACCACTCCTACTAGGATCGGCAAACCCAACAATAGAGAAAGTATTCTTGATTGGATTCATGTCAGTAGTCATCTCCATTTATATAAATCTGGAACCCTCTCCGATGACCTAAGTGATCACTCTCTAACTTACATTATTAAGCATAAGAGTGAGAACTCCCATCAGCCCACCTGTAAAGCAGTCATAAATACCAAGAACTTTAATCCTGTAAATTTTCAAAATTAACTTAACCCAGTCAACTGGTCAATCCTAAAATATATACCACTGGAAGAGGCAGTGGCATATGTTTATGCTAAATTCCTAAACATCCTTAACTCCAATGCCCCATCACGTAATATTAAAACTAAAACAAATACAGCGCCATGACTCACAAAGGAAACCAAACTAAAAATCAAACTAAGAAATAAGACCTGGGCCTTCTGGCGAGAAACTAAAGCTCCTCTCAACCAACTAAAATACTGTCAGCTTAGGAATTATACAAAAAAATCCATTCAGCAAGACAAAAAAAGCTACTACCAAAACCTGCAGCAAAAACACCAAAACAATCCCAAAAGGTTCTGGGCAGGTATAAACCAGCTTCTTCATCCAGGACAATCTACCACTCCAATCCCATCAAACTACACCCAAAAACCCCTGAGACCACCGCTAATGCCTTTAATGATTTCTTCACTAAAACAATCCAATCTCTCGTTAACCAACTCAATCCCATACTCTCTAAGTCTACCACTAATGCACCCATTACTAACTCCACCACTAACACACCCACTACTCATCCCTTCTTTAACTTCCAACCTGTCTCTACCACTCTAATCCAATCACTAATCAAAAAATTGAAGCCCACCATGCTATCTGCTGACCCAGCAAAGGTCTTAAAAATTGCTGATGATGCCATAGCATTTCCCATATCTATCCTGATCAACAGGTCCCTAACAGTCGGTTCTATCCCCCCATCTAAAAAATATCCCATGTTATCCCACTCCAGAAATGTAGAAGTTCTACAGAATTATCCAATTATAGACCCATCGCCATTCTTTCACCACTGGCCAAAATAATGGAAAAGTGCATCCACAAACAAATTATGCAGCATCTCATTCAGAACCAAATACTGGTTGTCTCTCAGTGTGGCTTTAGGCCACATAATAGCACCATCTCAGCTCTCCTTTCCTTCACCAATGCCATATATCTAAACAGAAATAATAATTTGCTATCATCAGCCCTCTTCCTAGACCTCTCAAAGGCCTTTGATATGGTCAACCTCCAATAATCATCCACTCTCTAAAATCTGTTTCCCTGGACAACCATACTATACAGTGGTTCCAATCCTATCTGAGTGGTAGACAACAAGCAGTACTATGACAGGGCAAACTTTCCACTCTGTTATGTCTCACCCTTGGAGTTCCTCAGGGCTCTATTTTAGGTCCTCTACTCTTTTCCATCTTTATCAATAACCTACCCACTGCCATCCCAGATGCATCCTGCATCCAATACGCAGACAACTCCACTCTGATCTGCTCAGCCTCTTCCCCAACAGCCCTGCAAACCTTAACCCAGAATACATTTAACACGGTTGAAAAGTGGCTCTCTAATCACCATCTTCTGTTGAATCCCAATAATACCAAACTATTACTCTTTACCCCCACGTGTAGGTCAACCCTAATTTCCTTTACTATAACATCAAACAATGGTACCTTTATTTCGCCAGATAGCCACACTAAGCTCTTAGGGGTAATAGTTGATAATAATCTCAAATTCGACCTGCACATCAACAAGACTATCAAAACTGTCAATAAGACGCTTGGCTCAATATATAGAAATAAATCTTTTCTAACCCCAATAGTTAGGATCGCAATCGCCCACTCTCGTCTTCTCTCTACCCTTCTATATGCTTCCCAGATACTCTGTAACCTAAACAAATCAGAGCTTACCAAACGTTCTCACTGTTACCACCATATTGACAGATTCACCACCGGTTCAACATATAGGACACATCACTGCCATTACCTCAATCTCCTAGGGTGGCTAGAACTGCCAAGCTTACTTCAGTTCAACCAGCTAATAGTAGCACATAATATTCTCAATCAACCTGAAAACACCACCACACTTAAAATTATCATAAAATCATACAGTAACTTCAGACCATTACGCTCATCCAACAAGCTGTTAGTCCAAACACTGAAAGCTAATAACTCAGCTGGTGACCTTCTGTTTGCCAACTCTGTTGGCAAAGCTTGGAACTTACTTCCAGCAGACATTACCCTGGAACTCTCTCTAAGCCTCTTTTAAAAAGGCCTCAAGCGGTATTATAAAAGGCACTGGCTTTGTCCATGTACCAACCCCGATTAATCTTCATAAAAACTCCCTAACTTAACAGTAATGTACTAGTTTCTTGCTCACAAATGCTTGCAATGTCATTCTTGTTCTGTACATTACTTTGTAAATAATTGTTGCTGTTATCCATCTGATTAATATTTTTATATTCTACTGCACACTGTTGAAATTGTGGCTCCCTCTAGTGGGACACACCTTACCTACTTGTAATATTTGCTTGTATGTATGTTTTGCTTGGTATATATATTTTTATCTGCACAATTGGAGTTTTTCTCCCCTGATAAAATTGTGCATTCCTCTTGAATGCCAAACCTTTCTGACTTTGTAATACTCTTAACATGCATGTATGTTTTTGTCTGTATGTTTGGAGCTTTTCACCCAGGACCTCCACTGAAAATGGACATGTATCCAGTCGGAAATGGCAAAATAGCTAAGTGGCTTTTAAGTGAATTCTTTCCCAGGGAAAGAATTCACTTGGCCGGTTCCATTACTTTGCTGTTTCCGGCACTGTAGTGCGATCTCAGATTTGGTGTAGTTAAGTAAGGGGGTGTTTTTTTTTTTTTGGAACAAAATTGCTGTTCTGAGCTTTCAAGATTGTAAGCTTTTGCTAACATGGGGTTGATTATTTATCGTTCGCTTTTTTAAGCGTTCGATGATATAATATAGACCCTATATATAAACAGCCTAGCAAGACACAGGAAACCCCACATGGAAGTAGCTAACAAAAAGCATGTCACCATGTGAAAGAAGCAAAATCACAACACAATACATATCACTTAATCTTTCATTTACAGACAGGACAGCACGGAGAGCCTGAGACCAGTGTATAGTGTGCTGCTAGTGGAAAATAGTGTGACTGGGAAAATTATGTGCAAACAAGCATGTATGCATATGTACATATACAATAGAGATATTGGCATGTTTGCTATATTACAAGAGCAGATATTGCATAATTAGAAATGGAGATGGGGATACATGCAGTGTGCTGCTTGTACAAAACATTGTGAAATGGAAATGGCATTCAGTCACATGATGGAAATCCACACCTACCAAGAGAGGCTGGAAGATATATCCCCTTTATTCAGCATCTTATAGACTTTTGAAGGGAGATTTCAGTCTCACTTACTGTACAATTACCGACCCAGCTGTCCTGGAACTGTTTCTCTGTAACTCCACCAGTACTAAAACTAGGAACCTAAAATGTTATCAACATATATATAAAACATGATGAAGAGAAAGTTTCATAATACAATGTCTCCCAAACCTGTGGAATAATTTCCCCCTGCGTGTTAATCATTGCGAGTCACTATATTCTTTTAAGCATAAACTAGGCGAGGTGGGTATCCACAAATTCACTCCTGGATTGATTGGTATAGCTATCCTGGAAACAGGAGGATACTAGGCAGTTGTGAATTTTCAATTTTTCATTTCCACAAACTTGAGCAATGTCATAACAAAATGGCCAAAGTTGCAGAAAACTAGAGAAGTAGAAATTATCCATCCATCCATCCATCCATCCATCCATCCATCCATACATCCATCTATACATCCACAACCCTTTTTCCCATTTTTGCACATGGGGTAGGGGAGTCACTTCAACAGTGACAATCATCTAGAGCACAGATTTACACCTCTGAGTGGCTAACATCACTACATATCCAGAGAATTAAATTGATTAGATATACCACATTACATAGCACTTTCTCAGCTAACTGCAATGTACAAACTTCTTTATGAACCAAAAAATTGGCCAGCCGTTAACTTAATAAAATGCTACTCCATAACACAATTTTACACTCTACAGTAAAAATCACTAATCACTATAACCAATTATCTAACACTGCAGTTTCTCTCTATATCCAAACAGTATAGTTAAACTATAAAATACACATC
The DNA here is from genome assembly GCF_019279795.1 of Protopterus annectens. Taxonomy (NCBI): domain Eukaryota; kingdom Metazoa; phylum Chordata; order Ceratodontiformes; family Protopteridae; genus Protopterus; species Protopterus annectens. The sequence goes on from NC_056728.1 coordinate 656,643,777, forward strand.
CCACTCTCACTGAAATCCATTCAGAATGCAATCTTACTTAAAACACAAGTAAAACATCACCTCTCAATGCATCTGCTCCTATATATATGCAGGATAAATGCCACTGTTATCTTCATTTTGCTATGTTGTCAAAAGATTTCTCTTCATTCAGAATTCTATGCCCCAAAACCAGTATTCACCAATACAGGAATAGTTTTATAATATCCTCCAAGCCATATACATAATTTTGTTACACTGATCACTCCCTGATCTGTACTTCTAATATATGCCTAGTGGTAGCCATTTATATAATTAGCTGTTAACCTGCTTTAAACACCACCTCTTAATTTTGATATTAATATTTTCTGTTCTAGGTAGTTCCTTGACTTACAATAATTTCTTTGAATTTCTATACAATAATCAGAAATAATTTATTAACTGCAAATTCAGCTAGGATTTAGGTGTTTGATAAGGCAGTAGTTGCTGGACTTCACTTTGTAGTGTGGACAATCTGGTGTGCGCTGCCCTTTATATCTGAGGAAACTGTATGCAGATGAGCATCTATGAATTCCAGGATTTGTGTGGAGCAGAGCTGACACATATGACCCTTTAAGGACATCAGGTTTTCAGCTACATGGCTTCTGAATGTCCATTGACATTTTACTTTTTAATTCTTTAAGAATACATTCAGGCCAATAAAGTCAAATACCACTAGCTGTGGACATCCATGTTTCAGCCTTCTTATTGAATTCAGCACAACCATAGCTCTTTATGGCATCCAGACCTTTTCTTTTGGGTCTGGCTTTTCTTTAACTTGCCAGTTAGTAATAAGCAGTATTAGAAAGCTCAAGGAATGTTTAATTATTAGGAAAATAATTATTAATTATTAACACAATAACAATAAGATTGCTAGCATAGGATGCAGTAGAGAAATGAATTACTATTTGTCATTTATTATTCACATTTTCATATTTTATTGATATTTTCATAGCTGAGCGGACTACATATTCTTGAGTAGTGTGGTGCGATATTGCAGTAGTGGGCAACAGGAGATGCATTTTTAATGTCCAGTTACATTGTCTCTGATATTTCACTACTTGCTTCTTAGTAATTATGAAAATAAATAATATTTACACATGGATTTAATATTTCAAAAAAACAAGTGACTTACAAACAGTTGCATGACATCAGGTGATGCTGTTTAATTAAATTATCTTTGATATTTGCACTGTGAGTTATACATCTTGAGAGATATTCATTAAGCACATCTTAATATATCTGTAAATATCTCAATATGCACTTTCCCATGAATTTCTTGTCATGTGAAAGCTTGTGTCTGGTTAACAAAAATGTCCCTACAATATATGTGTAGATTATACAGTTTCCAAGATAGGAGTTTTTGTTTGTAAAAGTTTAGAAAAATTATAATTTGAAGTCTGAGTATATATAATATGTATGGAAATTATCACTGGAAAGAATAATTCTTACTGATAGAATTGCTATTTGTATAATCTTAATTGCTTTTAGTACTCTTCATGATATTTTTAACTTTATTTTTCAGATAATAATCAGGAATGCAAGCTGTTTAGGCTGCTAGAGGTGTGCTATTTCACACAACATAGATATTAATGAGATAAAATATCAGCAATCATCAGATAAGACAAGACCTACTACAATTTGTACTGTAAATGACATCATATATTATGAAATGTTATTCACAGAATCAAGGAAAGATTATAAAATAAAAAAAATATCTTCCCCTTATCCCAATTCTTATTACAAGCAAGCTGGCTATGAAGACACAAGTAATCAGTAATCTGATTACTTCAAGAGAGAAGAAATACAACTATTACAGTGGGAGCTCCAGAGGCACAGTTAGTCAGACTGTGAGTAAACAGCTCTGATAGGAAAATGATCTTGTGCTTCACAAGCCACGTCTATCAATTACAGGAAAGAAAAATGTAGCAGCAAGCAATCTACCACCAGAAACAGTACTGTTTTGGTGGTAGAACATTTGCTGCTGCTTTTTGCCATTTATTTCTGTTTTGCCATGTTTTGTATCAATGGCACAACACCTTTTACGTTAAACATTTATTTTCTGCCAGACATGAACTCTAAACTCATGTCATTACTTAGTTACTTCCATCTTCGATGATTTGCTAGAAAACCATAATTTCATGTGGAACAAACCAAAATAGTAGGCAAAAACCTGGACATTCTTCAAAATAATCTGGACAGCTGAGACTCATGCAGCAGACAGCTATTGGGGTACAGAATGTCAGTGTACGTGACTTAATCTGAGTTAACGGCATTGCTTCCCTTCATATAATATACCTTATCAATGTAAACCAAAAATTAAACCAAGTCCTAAAACAAAAACACAGCATGGACTCGGGGTACAACAAAATAAAAACCTTTTTAATAGTAGATTATAAAATCTCGGAATCAGAGTCTCTTTGACCTGGACATGAGAAGCCTGAAAGTGGAGGACGCAGGGCAGTATTACTGTGCAGGAGACTCACAGTGATTCTAATAGACCAAAAAAACAGAAACAAAATGATGGGACCGGAAAACACCCCGGATCATTCACACACATACACACACACACACCCACACACACACACACACACACACACACACACACACACACACACACACACACACACACACACACGCGCGTGCGCGCACACATGCGCCCGCACACACACTAGCTTTGCAACTTTCTACATCTCTCCTAAGCATATTTTTGCAACCCATGCAATTTAGTTGAAGAGAAATGGTGTCATACTTCTCATGTTTTTGCTCATGAATTCTAGATAAAAACAAATATAAAGGGATGAAGACTCAAGATCAGGGGCACTTTTAAAAAGTATTACTGTATTTCACTTAAAAATAATATAATAACAGGTTTTGCATCAAAAAGCATTTTCTGAACAATAAAAAACAAGAGACTCTAGTGTCTGGTATTACTGACTGACTGTTATCATCAGTGATTTACCAGAAAATCAACAATTTCTGAGGGATGTGACAAAAGAATAAAGCAAAATCAAGGACCTCTTGCAATATTAGGGACAGATAAAATGCATAACTGGTCTGCTGGGAAATAAAATATGTGTTGTTTGCAGCACTTTGGGGAATTTAGCCAGCGAAGATGGCCATTTAGGAGTTACAACCCCAGCCATGGTGCACGTGCCAGTTACAAACCTACCAACTGGAGAATTTTTTTTTTTACTTTAGGAACAATCCTGAAGAGAATACTTCCATAAGACAGCAGATTGTGTGTACCCTCCCTACTCACTTATAGCCCACAACCATTTGAGGTGTGTTGTTTTACCAGTGTGTTATTCACTCACCCCCTTAGACTCTTGACACAAATTTATCTTGTTGCTTGCACAGCTACCATGGCCATCACCGCACAATAACTAATTTTTGTTGCTTTAGGAGTTCTGTAGTCAAAAAAATGTGGAATGATCTGCAGAAGGATAGTTAGTCAACATACTTGCTTTACTTAATAACCTGTAAACTTCACCCACTGTGATTTTTTTATGTTTTTCTACAATTTAGAATTACACAAACAAGACACAAGTCCTTATTCATACCGCTGAACCTCTAAGAGCAATAAATCTGGACAGAGCCAAAAATAATGGGGGTGTCAAAAGCTCAAAACCCATGGACAAAATTTAAATATTGCTCTTGTAAGCTTAGAAAATTGTTAGAAAAATGTTTTGCATTAGTGCATATTTTCCGAAGAATATAAAATTGAAACTCAAATGTAGGTGATTATTTAGTGGCTTCAGTCCTCAATGATTTACCATAAAGCAACAAACTTTATGAGGCAGAGACCAGAAAATATGAGTCAAAAATCTAGGCAGAAGTCTTGGAATAGAATATGAATCCATCCAGGCAGGCACACATGCACAGACAATTATAGGCACTATCGTTCCTCCGGGATCAGGACAGACAAGTGCTCTCTTTTTTAATTATTTCTACAAATCTTTTGGTTTCTAATACCATGACAGGAATGGACTCTATTCCTAAGTCAAAGTATGATTAAAGTTCATGAAATTTGCATTGTTTCAATCTTTGTTGTCCTTTCTATGTGACATGATGTCACTTTAGGATAAAGTAATAGCGGCTAAGCCCGATACAATGGGGGAGCTTCAGATCCCCCCTAGCCCCCTGGTAAATCTGCCACTGAATACACAGATCAGTGATAACACTGATAGGATAGGTTAGATTTTTGATAAAGGAAATTGTGGTCTCTGAGCTATTTGTGTTTACTAACATGTTATATTGATGAAGTGCATGCTACTAAAATATCCCATAATGTATGTACTGTCTTTGCTAACCGTCATCTCAACTCAACATGTTAATGACATTCCTATCTCATGTAATCCCCTCTGTTACAATCTTTATTTGTGTAACTGTGACATTGCATAATATCACGCCTACTTTAATTTATCTTTATTTACTCAAGAAGTCTTACCACCGTTATTTATTATAACATACATACTGCACAATTTTATTATTACAGAATTGTCTTTGCGACCTAAGTACCTTTAAGTCAATTATCTTAGTACAATTTGAATATGTATCCTCTTACATATTTCTGTAAACATATCTTTGATTTCTATGCACATTGTCTTCAGTACACTTTCCCCACCTGGTATACCATCTATTTTAGTCTCCCTTGCCATTTATCCTTTCAATTACTTATTTCTGTATTCTTGTTTCATTTATGTGTGCATTGCACTCAGTATACTTTCACTGCCTGGTACATCTTGCATTATTTGCCTTATGTAGCTCTTCTTGTTGTCCTGCTTGAGCTCACTTAACAGATTTGCTCATAGGCAAGCTTGTTTGTTTTCTGTGTTTGCTCATGATGCTCTACACATTTCCATGGCTGCCAACATTTTTGCTAGCCACAAAAAATTATTGATTCCTCTGCCATTGCTGTCTGCTCTGCTTTATGCATATTAATATGCATGAACCAGCATCTTTCAGAAATTTGTTCACCATCATTACTTTAAATCCTGTAATAACTCTGAACATGTCCAACAATATATTAGCTGTACATGATTTATACTCTCTTGTATAGCTAATGGTATTACTACTGATAAAAATCTAATGCTGTATATGCATCACACATATAAATTATGCATTCTTCCTTCCATACACACATACACAGCCACTGTTTCTACCAGTATTACGTATTAATACAGCTAGGCCATGTTTTTTCATCTACAGACTTATTCAGAACAGTAGAAGCCATTCAAAGAATATTTTATAGTTCCTAAATGTATTTATCAACATACTATATTTTTTCTGCTCATATTTTGTGGCCATACCATAAATGCATACATTTATATTTGTACATGACTTCCATTAAGATCTGCCATCAAACATGTTCCATAAAATAAACACATTTTTTATTCAGTTTGTCCATACATCTTCTGCTAAAAATACTCAACCTCTGAAATCTACCTGTGCTATCTACGCTAAACAAAACAATTTCCCTTATTCATTTATTTTGTATTTTTTTTCCCATTCAACTTCAACTTCTGTCTGGCTTGCACTTCCAAATTAACATTATTTATATACTCATTCCTCTTTGTTCTTTATGACAAATGCATTGACAGTTTATTTAACTGGGCAAACACCTGATATGAAGTAGCAAATTGTATCATTCAGACAGTAAATCTTTCACACAATAGGAAACTTCTGGTTCTATTAAAATACTCATATGTTACCATCCACAAACTAAAGTTACTGCTCCTGCCAGAGAATATATCTCAAGTAATTTTGATGTATATAAAATGATTTGTTACCCATAGACAGATACTTCAGCATTGATACAACTGCAACAAAATGTGTTCATTTTCACAATGTGACATAAAATGAATTAATATTACCCTAAAGTTTCAGTGTTTTCTTTCTGATTATATCTGTGGGAAACAACCTGTTAACTCTATATCCAAAGAAGAATATATACATTTTGTAGTATTTTGTTTTAACAAAGTCCAACAAATCCACTCCTTCTACTAGTAGTAACTCACCAGATAATCTCAAGTTTCCTATAAATTTTCCATCAATTAAAGTTAATGGCTGTTTAACATTCTCCATTTGCACATGAGTCTGTAATGTCTTATCATAAACCTTAATATCTTTCTGATTTACTTGCTACATGAAAACGCGATATTCATGTAGTCGCTCACCATCCCCAATTTTATCCTTGCCCAAATACCAGGTATATACTACCAACAGACCTTTCCAATACCACACATCATAATGCATTTCCTTGATTACCCATGTCATTTTACTTACATTAAGTCAAGTCAATCTCACTGAACATTTCTTCCTCAAAATTCTTCTGTAACTCAAGACTTGTTGCATTCACATTGCTAAGATTGCAAACTTGCTTCAAATGCTCAAGTTTAACTTAACAATTTTGACTTTATGAAACTGTGATAAAGTTGTGTGACCTAGAAAGAAAGCCAACTTCATTGAATTCTGTAAGACTTCCCCCTAAAGTACATTACATTTTATCGTAACAAAATTATTTATATATATATATATATATATATATATATATATATATATATATATATATATATATATATATATATATATATATATATCTATATATATATATATACATATATACACATACATATGTGTGTGTGTGTGTGTGTGTGTGTGTGTGTGTGTGTGTGTGTGTGTGTGTGTGTGTCTGTAAAAAAGAACAGAGTTGGATTGCCAATTTAGGGGCTCTATTTCTGCCTGGTTTGAGTGAGACCATTTGATTGGTTTAGCTGTTGATTTTGGAAGGATGTGAGCATGTTTATCTATATCTAAATGTATTGGCTTACAGCAATTAAGATTTCTTGCTTGTTTGAAGCACAGATGAAGGCATATGCCGAAACTAGTCTGCTGAATTGATGAATATGTTTTTTGAATAAAGCCTCAATACATCAACTGAGTGCTGCTCGTGTTTTGCTATTTGCAGCTTGTTTCTTTTTGGCCCATGCACCTTGCTGTATGTATGTGGGGTTTTGTTTTTGTTTTGTTTGGTGGTTTCCTCTCTGTTGGCATTTTTCATTTTCTTCCACATCATACCATGAATTTATCGAGTTTGGCTAATGAACTTGTTGCTGATAAGTATGCATACAGTTGTTCCAGGACTTGGATTTGGGTTTTGTCAGTTCTCCTGGGGAAGCTACTATGTCTAATCTATCATTGACATGTTTACAAGCTTTTAGCCAGTTAACCTGGGTGATAAAGATCTACACTCTTGAGTCTGGCATCACAAATTATTGAAAGCTTATGAGTAGAAGGGTTTTGCTCTCTGCAGTTTGTGGGTGTGTTTGCAGCTGATTGTTAAAGAAGTGGATGATATTCTGCATAAAGATTGTTATAAGGTACAACAGGCTTCCTCAATGTTGTTTGTTAAAGCATTAATAGCCTTTTATGAAAGGCAAGTTTCTAAATTGACTGGCGAGGTTAACCAGCTTTGTATTTTGATCAAATCTTTTTATACTGGTACTAACTATAAGGAACAATTTACATTGTTAACATCTTGTCTGGCATCTTTGGAACAAGAACTTAGACAGTGTAAGCTTAGGAAGTTTGAGCAGGGTGCTAGAGATTATACAGCAGGGAAACCATTTTTAGTGCTGAAATCTGTTAAATTTCTTCCAGGAAGAGGTCATTGCGAGGATTGGAATGTTGATAAGAGAAAAAGGGGTCACTCCATTTTAAAAAACTCTGGAGGGATTTCAGAGACTTGTGCAGATGATTCATCTTCGGCTATTGAGACTGATGATGAAATAGCTTCACTGTTAGTGGCAGCTAGAAAGAAAAATATTTACAACACTTTAAATTTTATTGAAGGGTTGGATACAAACATAGCAAAAGAGGCTTCCAGTTTGGATACCTTGCTGTGTCTAATGAGTCTGAAATAATAAATTGTGCTGTTTTACATAATATTTCTTCTACAAATTTAACCGTGGATGAGGTGAAGATTCTGAATAAAGGCTCAAATTGTGTTCAATTCCATCCAGTTTCTAAAGAAATATTTGCTCATGATCTTATGGCCTTTTGTAGATTATTGCATCTTAAGTTGTTTTTTGATGGCAAAGAGAATTCTCTAATGGGCAATGTTTTTTGTTCAAGGCTTCTAATTTTCTTCGTCCAATGAATAAAAGTATAGCAGCCTTCCAAAGGAAGGTTCTTAATGATTTGTTTTTTTATGATGTTTTTGCTATCATAATAATCTTTCTTATTCTCAGTGGTCAGCTTTACAAATTTGGCATAATAATAAAAATATTATGGTTAATCAAGCTCACAAAGGAGGGGCTGTGTTAGTGTAGAACTGGGAAGTGTATTTAAGGGAAGTTTGCATCCAATTGTTAGATAAGCGTTTTTATCAGAAAATGGTATGGGAACCTACCCTGAACTTTAAATGTGATTTGGATTTACTCTTATAACTAGCTTTGGATGAAGTTATTACAGCTAAGTAAGTTGTATACCATTAAGCAGTATCTGAGCCACATCCACAATATTTGTATATGTTACCCAAGATACGCAAAGATGCCCATTGCCCCTCCCAGTAAACCTATTGTGCTGGGACATAGTTATTTGACAGAACCTTTGTCTGTCTTTTCAGCAATTTATTTTAAACATTTACTGGTAGGGGTCCACTCTAGAACACAGGACAACACTCAAATTTTAAATAACAAGTGACACAGTTAGAGTATGAGTGGTATTTGCATACTCTAGATGTGAAAGCTTTGTATACTAACATCCCCCATTGGGCTGGTCTCTTAGCTTTACAATATAGGGTGGACAGACATCCATATATAGCCCTTGTTTTAATACATTTTTTTTCATTTGTTTAACTGAACATGTATTAACTAAGAATGTTTTTTATGTCAATGGAGAATACGTTCTACAACTCAATGGCGCTGCTATGTGAGCATCTTTTGCCCCCATTTATGTTGATTTATTCATGGGGTATTTGGAGGAACAACTTATTTATGATGCCAGGCATAATATGTTTGAATCATAGAAGGTCGACATCATATGATCGAACGTCAGAAAGGTCGAAGGTGAAAGTCAACGGCTTTTCACGCGCAGAATGGGAGATTTTCCCTTTCTGCACTGAAGTGCATTCTCAGAGTTGGCATATTTAAGTAGGGGGTGTGGGAGGTGCAGGGGGCTTGCCCCCCTGCTCAGAGCGGTAAGGTAAGTTTTTTTTTTCATTTTATTATATAGCCGATGTTTCGAACTTCGCTCATATGAGTTTCCTCATGTGAGGTTCGAAGTTTTGAAACTTTGACTATATGATATAGACCCCAAAAATCATGGGACATCTAATACTTTATATAAACATGTCACAAAACATCCTACAGCCAGTTTTAGATTTATTGCTATTGACATGATATCTTTCACTGGGTTTAATAAATTGGGGTGGCAGGATGTTTTAAGTGAAAAAGAAAAGAGCTGAATTGTCACATTAGGGGTTCTATTTCTGCCTGGCTTGAATGAGATCATTTGATTGGCTTAGCTGTTGATCTGGGAGGGATGTGAATATGTTTGTCAATATTTAAATGTATTGGCTTACAACAATTAATATTTGCTGAAGGCATATGCTGAAACTGGTCTGCTGAATTGCTGAATAAGTTTTTTGAATAGAGTTACAATACATCACCTGAGTGCTGGTTGTGTTTTGCTATTTGTAGATTGCATCTGTTTGGTCTGTGCACCTTACCGTACATGCATTTGGTTTTGTTTTTGTTTTATCTAATAAATACCCATTTACTACAGAATGAACTGGCACCCCACCTAAGTACCATGTTCAATCATAGCCTCACCTCAGGCTTTGTGCCTGCTGAATGGAGCACAGCAATGGTTATCCCACTCCACAAGGGGGGAGCCACCACGAACCCCGGGAACTTCCACCCCATTAGCCTGATGAGCCTGGTCTGCAAGGCCATGGAATGTATCATCATGGAACTTATAAACAAAGACATTGGTAATCTCCAAACTCTTTATCCCACCCAGTTCGAGTTTGTAAAAGGCAGATCATGGCTCCTAAACCTGATAGACTTCTTTGAAGCAGTCACAAAAGCAGTAGACAAGGGTAAGGTGGTTCACACAGCCTATCTAGATCTTGCCAAGGCTTTCAACACCATCCCCCACTCTGGAATTATAGATAAACTCACTAAACTAGGTATAAATCCCTATGTCACAAGATGGGTTGTCAACTGGCTCACTGACAGAACCCACACTGTGAAAGTAGCAGACTCCAAATCCGACTTCAGACCAGTGACAAGTGGAGTACCACAGGGTTCAGTCATGGGTCCTCTCCTGTTTGGTATCTACTTCTCTGAAGTACAGGCTAACACAGAAGATCTTTGGCTAACGAAGTTTGCAGATGACTGCAAACTAGGAGCCATAATCGAAAATCCTAATGATGTGGACATCCTACAAAAAGGCCTCACTGAGACAGATGCCTGGTGTCAAAGCCATGGCCTCATGCTCAATGCTAAAAAGTGCATTGTCATCCCCTTTGGTAAAAACTCTGTACCTATGAACTACAACATAGGCGGTAGTATACTTAACACTGAAAGTGTGATAAGAGACCTTGGGACACAGGTGGACAATAGTCTCTCCTTTGATAATCACATCGCCACAGTAGTCAGGAAATCCTTCTATGTGGTACACCTCATCACAAAAGGTTTCTCATCCAGAAAAAAAGAGGTCATTGTTCCCCTCTACTCATCACTCATTAGACCCATTATAGAGTACAATGCCCCTTTTGGTATGTACCTCACAAGACATCTACAACAACTGGAAAGGCCGCAGCAATACCTCACAAAGAGGATTACTGGCCTCAAACAAATGCCCTACGCAGACCGTCTCAAAAAACTCCAGCTTTACTCCGTCACATATCGCCTACTCAGAGGTGATCTCTGCCTAACATACAAAGCTATGTCAAACCCAGAGACTGTTGGACATGCTCCACTTAAAGAAATCCCAATCCCTCCAAGCTACACGCTCTAGGGACCTAAACCTTGTCACCACAATAAACAGAACATGCCGGAGGGATAGATTCCTGTCCCAGAGACTTCCCATACTCTGGAATAAACTACCTATCTATATCAAACAAAGCTCCTCATTAGTACTTTTAAAGAAACATCTTGATGATTGGATGGGAAATAGGAAATTCACCTCAGGGATCACTTCTGTGGCTCTGCTCGACAGTGGCACAGGAAAATAATTTTCTTGGGTGGCAAAAGCTAGGGTACCTTTTTGGCTGGGCTTGTATAGGCCACAGGGACGATAGTCTAGTACCTACCTATGAACCTATGAACCTAAATAGATTCTCAGTGCTGGCCAGTCTTGCTTTCTGAAATGCAGAAGGTGCAATGTCACCTCAATGTCTACCTTTACCATCCAGGGATCTGTGAAGTACCTAACAACTCTCACTCCTTCATATGATGAAGCATATTGAACCTTATCGTCTCACTTAGACCATGCCATTATGCACTGAATTTCCTTTTGGAAAGGAAAGATGGTGAATGAAATATATATTTATCTTGTTTCTTTTTCAGAATCAGGCCCAGGGGTGAAATATTAAGATCCATAAACATTGGGGACTGAATGGTCCCAACAGGTGGACAGCCTGTACTTCCTTATCCTGACATTCTTGTGGTGCCTCTTCCTTATTCTTAACCAGCTTCAAGTATCCACAAACCTTCTTTCAACCCTCCATAACTGATTTAATCAGAATCAGAATCACATTTATTGGCTGAGTATGCATGCATACAAGGAATTTGATTCGGGTTTCAGTGACTCTCCAAGTATGAATTACATAAATGACATACATACAACTATTAAGAACAAGACAAAAAACATACATGCAGCTATTAAGAACAAGACAAAAAAGTAAATATATATATATATATATATATATATATATATATATATATATATATATATATATATATATAGTGCAAAGTAAGTAAGTAATGTAACCCCTCCGCCCCACTTCTTCATCTGGGTATTCTCATAGGAGCTGACTTAACACCTCCAGTCTAATGACCAATGTGTTGGCCAGTCTCCTGACGTCTCCATGAATGGCATGTAACCTCTGTCATCTCACCATAGCTCCTACCTCTCCCCACAATATTGAATGATCCCCCTAAACTGCTACTCTCAGGGTGCTACCTTCCCTATGCCAACACCTCATGGCACTGTGTTAACCCCTACATTTGGAACATGCATGCATGTACAAATTTTTAAACTATTCAAATATACCTACTGAACTGAAAGCCTCATGGGTTCTGCCATTAATTACCACTACTGTAACCTTGAGCATTCTGACATGTCTGTCTACATCACTGCTAACCAGGAATCTTCATGCCTACCTCAACCAGGCATTTCTTCCTCTGAAACACTGAGTTTCTTCAATTGCCTTTGCATTACATTTTGTTGATGGTATCACACCTGATTTCAATATTTCTCCTCATAATAGCAACTTACACATTAATGTTTTTCTTTCCATTCCCAGAGATCAATGTCAGGCAATCCCATTATCAATGAAGCCGAAATTGTTGTTATACAGCCAAAATTAACACTACAGTTCAGTAACTAGTTATTCCTTTCATTTCAACTAAATGGGCTGATAGAAGTGAAAACACTAGAGTCTTATATTACACTTTTTTAAAACAACTTCTATATAAAGTCTTTTAGTGGCATTACAATTTAATATACAAATACTTCTGAGACATACACAAGTCAAATATACTGGAATAGCATTCTACTTCCAACAAAAAGGGGCCACACATCTGAACCTGTTACCACAGCTTCCAAATTAAATGTTAATAATGCCTAGCACCCCTATACTAGCCACTGCAAATGATCTAAAAATAATCCACTTAACTGTCTAACTAATAAACTCATAGACCAGTTTTCACTCCCATCTGGATGAAAGTACACCAATAGAAACTTGACTTGAACATCATATTTCCCTCAAGTAAGATCACCTGTACAAAGCTCATGGAAGTATATTAACCTCAGATTGAATATAGATTATTTCTGTTCCTCTTGATACCCATCAAAATCTTTTAGAAAATGAAAGAGAAACAGCATTTGTTGATATTTTCAAAATGTCAAACTTTTAATAAATGTCTAGATGTATATACCTCTGGATAACTCAAAATGCATAGAAGACAGACTTCAGTGATTCATAGACACAAAGAAATCTGAAGTAATAGCTTAATAGATTTAAAGGCAGACTGTAGAAATAAAGAAAACGTACTCCTCCACTGACATCTTAACATTGAATGTTTTACCCGCCAATGTGAAATATTACAGGATCAACCAGTCATTAATAAATATTACAGGATATTTGGGCATGGTAACGTAGACTCGATATTTAGCACTACTTACAAAATTAGTGTATTCAGAGCTCAGGTTATTACAAAGAGTGACTATTGTCCTACCTTACATGTCAAAAAAAAAATAAGCACATTTTAAAAGGCTATTTATTTGTTAAATTGAAGAGCAGTAAAGAACTCATCCTTGAAATTATTTGAAGACCCATCCTAAATTATTACAGGTGTCCTTTAGTAAACTTCCTCTCTTGGATGATAACCTTGACTAATATTCATAGTTTATTACTAGGCTAATTGCTCTTGTGGGTCATTTTAAGCCTAGCCAATTACCCTCTGTGTGAATCAAGTCCTGCACCTTGTGTCTGTAAGGTAAGCATCTTAACCATTAAGCCAGCTTCCTAGCCTAATATCTTTGTTCTGTTACCTGTACCTTGCCCTAGATATACACAGTCTCTCTCTCTCTCATACACACACACACACACACACACACACACACACACACACACACACACACACACACACACACACAAATTAAAGAATTTAACAACAGGTGCAAACAAGAAATGACTGGAAGAAGGAGATGACATAGGGGAAGGACAGACTACTGAGAAATATAAGTCAGTAGTGTGTCACAAAATTATAAGATACAGATGTAAAATGATGAGAAGACTACTTCAGAAATCGTCATTATAAGAATATAGTATCCTGAATTTTCTGGTAAAATATAGTCCATAAAGAAACACCTTTTCTGAAAATGCTTACCTTAGTTGAATTAACCAAATTACAGTAAACCATTCCATTTCATAAAAACTGAATGCCATAATGCACCACAAATATCATTGACTAGCTCACTAGCTATAGGAAGTGAAAGCTTAGACAACAAACATGTTACTACAGTCTCTGTCTGAAGCAAATGTGCATTTTAATTAAGGAAGCACATTGACATCACAAATACACTTCTGGTTTAGCACTCTTTTCCCTCATGGTTAGGTGCAACATGTACATTGCCCAGTATATCTTTATTCTGCCCATCTCTGAGTTATTTATATACCAATTATAAGGGCTGATAATTACCATGTGAATGTTAAGGCTCGACTGTGAAAGATCCTCACAGATCAATTACCAAGTAAGTACCTATGAGCCTAAGAGCATGCCTAGAAGTTATTCCTTGCAGTAAACATTTTACTGCCAACATTTCTGAAATTAGGAAGTATTGCAAGAGCTTATCCAATAACATCACTCATAAACCCTAAAATCTATAAAAAATAAATACCTTGGAAAAGGCAACCAAGAGGGCTTTAGTCCACTACCATTTCATACTTCAGACTTAATGCAATTCCTTGTCCACTAGTCATAGTGCTTAGAACTTTCATATACTTAAAAACTTGAATATAATAATCAGAAACATCTCCTAACTGACAGTTTGGATTTAGGCCTAAATATGGTGTATATTTAATTTCTTTGCAGTTTCTGGAATGTTTTATTCTTGGTGTAATCATACCAGGTTAACTAATTAAATGTTTCTTAAGTTTTATAAAACATTTGACTATATTAACCACACCATTTGGCATAAACATGCTTGCAGTGTACTGCCAAAGAAACAACCCTGTAATGGTTCACCACATATATTAAAGAATGTGCATTGTGAAGAGGAAGCAATCTGACTGATCTTCCTCCTTTATACTAAGTTCCATCTTTTCCAGCATTTGGAAACAGCATGTTAAAATACTGTGGTACATTGTGATGAACACAGTATTTCAGTAACTCAGTACTTTTATGTAAGGAAATGCTATTCATAGTGCCAGTCTAAAATCTAACATAGACTCAGTCTGCTAAAATGCTGCTACCTTGCTTGGGCGTATTGCAAAACAGCAAAAAAGACAGCTGTTTATTTAGACCAACATCTCCAAAATCAGCTTTACATTCATTGTCCACAATTGTTATGCCAGCCTGCTTCAGAAACTCATTACATAATTGTTTTCTTTTTTTTTCATCTTGTGTAATACTATTATTTTATTTCCATCATTTCCTGCAAACATTACTAGTATTTCCCGGTATGTATGTGCTTTCACTTTATACAGGAGCTTTTATTTCAATGCCTTTATGGAAAATGGACTCAGTCCAGCTGTGGACTCAGATTAATAAAGAAATATATAAACAAATGATAAGTAATTTCTAAACATAAGCATGAAAAGGACTAAGGACATGAGGAAAAATGCACGAGCACGGCCAAATGAATGTTTTAAGCTTCATTGTTTATTGTTATCTTGACTCATATCTCTTAAGTAAGTGAATTTTGGAAGTGGCACATTCTCAGATCACTTTAGAATATTTTCTATGTGCAGAATATCTAGTCCATGCCATATGCATCATGGCAAGCCCAGTAAAATTCTGTTTTATTATCTGAGTGCACTACAGCTTCACTCAGGAGCCTATTAACAGAGAAATAGAGGATCATGATTGGTTCTCTGAACATAAGCAGGATTTTATGTGTCTGAAGAAATGAATATGAAGAAATTCACTTGACAGATGCATTTATGACATTGATTTCAAGAAAGTGGTTAAGGTCGCATGCCTAGTCAAAAATGTTTTGTAATTATCAAGTGGTCTGCTTAATCTCCAGAAAAGATGATGATACTGTAACAGAGAACTTGAGTACACCTTGTTCTGCCTTACTTTTAAACTATTGATAAGGTGTGCGTGTGTGTGTGTGTGTGTGTGTGTGTGTGTGTGTGTGTGTGTGTGAGTGTGTGTGTGTGTATTAAACAAAATTATTTTTTTATTTTGTTTTAGTGCTGTTTCAGTGGCTACATGAGATGTCTTACAGCTACAAAAGTGTTAACTGCTTTCCAGTGCAATTTCCTGCTGCACTGCAATCTGTATGGCAATTTGAGCTTCTCTTATAAGGTTTATATGTATGAACTTCACTAGAAGAAGCTTGTTATAGCAAGGATTTTATGTATAAACGTCACTATAACATTTTTTTTCTTGAGTTTGACATTAACCATTATGCTTTTTATATTGCAGCTTATTCTATGGCTTCTGTATACCACGACTGGAGTTGAATATCAGACATGAAAGATGATTTATATACACTCCTCCATATGTTTTTTATCTAGAAATTATCTAATCTTCAGGCTAGCTAGGTCTCTGTGATTTTCTATACACAGCCGTCAGCAATTCTTATCTTTTTGAATCTCCTACTGTCTTTCTGATTTTGCACAGTTTGAAGTAACATTTTTTTCACCTACAGAAATGCATCAACATTTTATTTGGTGATGTATTAAACAAAAGCATTGCCTAAATACTGGAACTATGTAGGACACATGTTGTCTTCCAGATATTGTCAGATACATAGATAGGTACCTTTCTGTTTCCTTTTAAAAGTTGCATTTTATACAAGTCATTTAATATCTGACTCAGTAACATTAGCAGTAACATTAGCAGCATGATTCTTTTAGCAACTGCCAGACATACTCCTTTTACCGGAAGTTCAAAAATCAACATAACATGTGCCTTAGGATTGTTTGTATTACCTAACATTCATCTAAATGAATTGCACCTTCTATATCCAGATACATTTAAAAAAAAAATCATGGTCTGCTTTACAATTAAGCTCCTTATCATGTGATGGTCCTATTTGTCCTTTGTAATAATATGCAAATTATTATACCTTCAATACCTTTTCATTTCATGATCTTTCTTGTTATGCTGAGTAACTGTGTTTCATGCTTGCTGTAATGTTTAAGGATGTCTTTATTGTAATCAGAAATTGTTTTTATGTGTGTATGAATCATTTTCTGAATTATTTTTCAGTTCTACATATTCAATGGCATTGTTAAGTGTTTGGTTCTGGGTAAAGGTGATATCATTTAAGAGCACCATCAACTTTTGTAACATTTGCTCTACTGCATCCTGTATACAAGACTAACAGCTCTGTATCACTTAGAAAATACATTGTTCAATAGCTATATATATATATATATATATATATATATATATATAGAGAGAGAGAGAGAGATAAAGATATATTTATATAGCTAGATATATATAATATATGTGTGTGTGTGTGTGTGTGTGTGTGTGTGTGTGTGTGTGTGTGTGTGTGTGTATGTGTATGTGTGTGTAAACTGCAAAAAACTCACCTTACTTGGAGTTTTCACTGTGTGATAACTTAAACCTCCTGTAATGGAGGCTTGCAGTATATGTGCAAATGACCCTTTAAGGACATCAGCTGTTTCAGCTACATGGCTTCTAAATGGCTATGACTTTTTTACTTTTTAAATCTTTATGGTTAAGGTATGATTCAGGCAACTCATTGAAATAATTATTCGGAAAAAGATTTTAGGGAAGGTTTTCCATTGCATGCAGGCATTAATTATTGAGTTGTGTTTGTATTAATGTTTTGGGAGTCTGTTGAGAAAGAACATATAGTTAGTTAAGGAAAAGAAGGCATTATTTGCCAGTTATTGAACAAAGATTAAAAGGAAGGCAGAGCTGCAGTCCAATTTGAGGACTCATTTTCACAATTTAGATTTCTTCTCTTGTTTTTTTATCCCAGAAGTGCCCAAAGACATTTCATCTAATTCTTCACCTGTTATAACCAATAGATGGATCAGTTAATGACAATATACAGGGAGGCTACAAAGGTTCAGTATTTATAATTGGCTGATGTAGTCACCAACACATGGGCAATATGTGATTCCTCACTTGACAAACTTGACAGATGGCACATGTAACTGTTTTACAAACAGTGACATAACTGTCATCAATTGGACATCCACCACCCTGGACAGAAAGTGTTTTTGGCAAGGTGTGCCAGCAGGCTAGGTATTAACCTATGTTATGCTGGAAAAAAGTTTAGTAATGCCCTGTGTTGGTCCTGGAAAATGGTGTTCCTGGCAAGGACAGTTGTCCACTACTTAAATGTGTTTATTGTCGTTGCTGAGAGAAGAGGGAGCAGAACAAAATGGTATAACATCTTTCCAAACTCCATTCTAAAAAATAGTTTACTTTTGGCAGCTGAAAATCTAGAATAAGTAGTCAAGATATTTATATTTTTGTGCTGTCTGGCTGGGTTAAAACTCTTTCTATTCAAACAAAAAAGTAATTTCTGGGAGGATCACATAGCTCTTGGGACTTTCAAATGTTGCATGGTAGACTGTGCACCCAACAGGGCTGTCACAATGTTCTTGGTATTGTTATTAAAAAGAAAGTCTCACAGAGATGATAGAGTTAAGCTTCCAAGGTGGGTGAAAGAAGACCTGACAATATAAAAAGATTTTTAAAAGATTATAATGGCAGGATGACTGATTGCCCAATGCTTCAGAAATGTGCATAGATGCAACAGGATTAACAGATTTGTTAGGTAACTTTTAAGGTGAAAGGCTTGATTTTATTGGTCAAGATCTGTGGGGTTTATACCCATCAGGGTCTCATTGTCAGCTTGGCATTTTGAGCTAGCCAATAGAACACTCTGCTTAATTCTAGTAATCAACCTGTAGTGTTCAATTTTTGTTAAGTGATGTCCTGGTCTTTCAGTGTTTAGACATTACTGGGGAATAACGTTTGCTAGAATTTAAACTTTAATATACCATTTTCTGTTTGGTAATTTTCAAGAAAATTTAATGACATTGGTGGAAGTTTATCTTATTTGCAGGTGAACAGATTCCAAATGTTGGCAATAATGGGGGAACTGAGGGTCTTAGAATCAGGCCCACATTCCAAATGTTGCAAGAGGGGAGGAGTGAAAAGCAAAGCTAAGCCTTTTAATTAATCAATGCTTCTCCTCCATACTGTAGAAGTAATGCAATGATGTTATAAACCATTTGGTTTCTTTCTATAATCCTTGCTACTGAAGCATAGATGCTTTTCTCTGGGTCTGGTGATGCAGTAAAGACTACTATTGTGAGTAATCCTTGTTAGTTTTGCATTTCAGACTCAGAGCTTTGTATATTTTACAAAGAACTGGGACTGGATGTCTGTCATAATTTTAATGGGGTGAAGCAGGATGCAGGTACAACAGGACAATGAAAAGAATCACTTGCATCGTGAATTGTTACAATAATTGTTAAAAGGATTTGATGGTGGTAAAGAGTCAGATGGGGACTTCAGAGCAAGGAGGATACAAGAAGCAATTGAGTCTGTAGGCCTAACTGTAATTGTGTATGGTTGTAATACAAATAGTTAATGAGCATTCATCTGTGATGACATAACTACATTCATCCACATGTGAATGCATCATTTCCTATTCATTCCAGTCAGATTAATGACTACATACTCCTCAGATATATAACTATGATCAGCAGAGCTGGACCTCAGTGAAATGAAGTCCTATAGAAAGGGCTTCATGGCACTTCATGTTGCACACTGGTTTCCTTACTACCATACCCCAAATGACCCCTTGGAGTCCCCCATCCTGGACTCACACCATTCAAAGAGTTTAGACTTTCCTGTTTCATTTCTTTTTTTTTTTTCCATTTTGTTGTACTCTTCAGATTTAGTTCTCCCTTTTATCATACAGACCTGTACTGAAATAACTGCAGATGAAGCAGCGGAATTGCAGGCGGTCTCAGGAACCACTCATCAGGAAGTCTTGCGGTTATAGATGCTCTGAGATGCATTTTAGGGGTTTTTTTTACCATCTTTTGACCGAATGACGGCATGAACAAACACTAACAGTAAGGAAAGGATTCAGTCTTATTTATTTTTCTTTTAATAAAGAAATATGTTGCTTCTAAAGCTTGATTGTTAAAAATGACAAAAGAATAGTTCTCAGCAGTTTAGAAAACAAATGTTTGTGATGGTATTTCCATTATAACTGGAAGCGTGCCTGTTTCCTTACTCACCCCAAAAAGAGATTTACATTCTGTGTACCTCTCCAGTGAAAGACTGGAAAGAAGGTGAAGGAACATGTAACCACAATTATATATTTCAACTTATTGTTGTCATAGATAGATACACAGCATGCCTCCTTATGACTGCCTACAAAAGATAGTAACCTGTATGCATACCTGGTATAAGAAAAAATGCCAAAATAATGATGGCAACATTGTATTCCAACGTCTTGCTCTTTGGCAATACACTCCCCCGGATTTACTAATTTTCCGTGCAGGACTAGCTTAGTCCTGCATGGAACCGACCATTTAGGAGCAGGATGGCAGCCCGCCATGCATATTAATAAGGCGAGCTGCCCGAGCTCCTAGGCTTACATGGAGCATGTAAGAGTGCAGGGGGCGTGTCTGAAAGCAGAGCTCTCAGAATCAACATGTCCCTGCAATGTAGAACAATAGAAAGGGGTATGCAGTGAGCAAGACCACTCACAGGTGACCGCATATCCCCACCAACAGTCCCCCTTGTGTATAACAGCAACAGAATGTAGTAATAAAATGAAGAAACCCAATTTTTTTTTAAATCCGATTGAAGCTAACCATGGGTGCATGGGTGTGCCCATCGCTTAGCTACAGTTAAAGCAGCTTAAAAGGCTGAAGAGTATAACAAGGAAGATACGTGCAAATGAAACAGCACAGCAATAGTGTAGTGGATAGAGCATTCACTTAGCAAGCAGGCATTCCTAGTTCGAGTCCCATTGCAGCACATTTTATTTTAGATGGCAAAGCACATTATGACCAATATTGTTGTTGCATAACCCACTAAACAACATATATTTATGAACTGGAGTACTCCAGTAAATGCACATGTGAGGTGTCAGTGTCATAATGAATAAGGCACTAGTAAGCAGGTCTAAGCACAAATAAGCAGTAGTAAGCATATGTAAGCACTAGTAAGCTGCCGTAAGGCCATTTGTGCAGTGGTAAGCAATGCCCACACTGGCTAAGCAATTCTGAAGCTAACTCTCTGTAAGCAGATGTAATGGCAGGTTAGCAGTGCTTAGCATTGCGCAAACCCACTTACATCTGCTCAAAATTTCCTTAATCACTCTGTATCCAATGGCCCTTGTTCTGCCCAACAACAAAATAAAATGCCCTACAGGTATTGAACCCAGGACCCTATACACCATACTCACAGTAGTTATCCACCAAACCATCACAGAAGCACAGAAGAATGAGGTAGTAGCAAACAAGTCCTCACAATAGTATAACCAAAGTAAAACTGTGAAAGGCATCAGTATACAGTCATATGTGCCATAACCCACTACATAACATAAATATGTGAACTGGAGTACAGCAGTAAGCCCAGAATTGAGTTGTAATTGTAACAGAGTGTTGAAGCCCCTAATAAAACACAAGGACCCTACAGAGTGTACATACACATCAATCAGGGATACCAGGCATACATATAAGGTGTAATGAATAATAACACAATGCCAAAAAGGCATTATAATGAAGGTCTAATGTAAGCAAAGCTAAGCATTGCACAGGCAAACTTAGCAGGTGTGAGCAATGTGTAGATCAGCTAAGTCATTGTGCCCAGTGGTATGCCCCTTTAAACAATGACAACCCTAGGTAAGTAGGTTTGCCCATAGCTTAGCCTTTTCAAAACCGGCCAATTACAGAAAAGTGGGGGAAATCGGCCCCATTTAAACCCAAGAGGTGGGAATACATCTCATAACTGATTGTAGCTTCCCCTTGCAGGCACTATGGCAGTAAGGGGAGAAGAAGTGCACTTCTGGGTGCAGTGCTGGTGCATCCAGGAGTCCAAGGTCATGGCAGGACTCCTAGTTAAAGACCATGCACAGAGACTGCTGCAGGGCCAGAACTAAGGCACCCAATATAAGGTGGAGGCCTGGGACCATCTCGCCCACAACCTCACCAGTGCCACTGGCATACCCGCACTGGTGAGCAGGTCAGGCACTGCTATGCTGACCTGAAGCGCCGGAAGGGAGACCTCTTGGAGGAGTGGCATATATGCAATGAGTGAGACTGCTAACAGGTGACCGCATATCCCCACCAACAGTCCCCCTTGTGTATAACAGCAACAGAATGTAGTAATAAAATGAAGAAATCCTAATTTTTTTTTAAATCTGATTGAAGCTAACTGTAGGTGCACTGGTGTGCCCATTGCTTAGCTACAGTTAAAGCAGCTTAAAAAGCTGAAGAGGATAACAAGGAAGGTATATGCAAATGAAGTAGCACAGCAATAGTATAGTGGGCATAGCATGCACCTAACAAGCAGGTATTCTCGGTTCGAGTCCCACGGCAGCACATTTTATTTTACATGGCAAAGCATGGTATGACCAATATTTTTGTTGCACAACCCACTAAATAACATCTATTTATGAAATGGAGTACTGCAGTAAATGCACATGTGAGGTGTCAGTGTCATAATGAATAAGACACTAGTAAGCAGGTCTAAGCACAAATAAGCAGTAGTAAGCATATGTAAGCACTAGTAAGCTGCCTTAAGGCAGTTTGCACAGCGATAAGCAATGACTACACTGGCTAAGCAATTCTGAAGCTAACTCTCTGTAAGCAGATGTAACAGCAGGTTAGCAGTGCTTACCATCACACAAACCCACTTATAACTGCTGACAAGTGCCTTAATCACTCTGTATCCAATGGCCCTTGTTCTGCCCAACAACAAATTAAACAGCCATGCAGGTCTTCAACCCAAGATGCTATACACCATAATCACAGCAGTTATTCACCAAGCCATCACAGAAATACAGAAGAATGAGGTAGTAGCAAACAAGTCCTCACCATAGTATAACCAAAGTGAACCTGTGAGAGGCATCAGTATACAATCATATGTGCCATAACCCACTACATAACATAACATAACATAACATAAATATGTGAACTGGAGTACAGCAGTAAGCCCAGAAGTGAGTTGTAATTGTAATAGAGTGTTGAAACCCCCAGTAAAACACAAGGACACCACAGAGTGTACGTACACATCAATTGAGGATACCAGGCATACATATTAGGTGTAATGAATAATAACACAATGCCCAAAAGGCATTATAATGAAGGTCTAATGTAAGCAAAGCTAAGCATTGCACAGGTGAGCTTAGGAGGTGTGAGCAATGTGTAGACCAGCTAAGTCATTGTGCCCAGTGGTATACCCCTTTAAACAATGCCAACCCTAGGTAAGCAGGTTTGCCCATAGCTTAGCCTTTTCAAAACTGGCCAATCATGGAAAAGTGTGGGAAATTGGCCCTACTTAAACACAAGAGGTGGGAATCCATCATACATCATAACTGGTTGTAGCTTCCCCTTGCAAGCACTATGGCAGTAAGGGGAGAAAGAGTGTGCTTCTGGGCGCAACACTGGTGCATCCAGGAGTCCAAGGTCATGGCAGAACTCCTAGTTAAAGACCATGCACAGAGACTGTTGCAGGGTCAGTGCCAGGGCTCCCAGTATAAGGCAGAGGCCTGGGACTGTCTCGTCCATGACTTCACCAGTGCCACTGGCATACCTCAAACTGGTGAGCAGGTCAGGCACCACTATGCCGACCTGAAGCGTTGGAAGGGGGATCTGTTGGAGGAGTGGCTGCAAGAGCCTAAAGCATCAGGGGATGTTCCAGATGCATGCATCACCACAGTATGTGTGTAATACTTGCCATCTCAAGTATATCATGGATAGGTATGGCTAAATATTCCTCTTATGTCTCCCACAGCTGCAAAGGAGTGGGCCATGAACCAGGAGGCCCACATTTGCTGCCTGGCAAAGTTGTGACGTGAGGCAGGTCAGTAATACTCATGATTTTACTGTCATAGGACATAAAAATAAAAGTAGTAGTAAATTAATTGCTAGTATAAAACCTGTATTGTTCAAGGCAAGTACTGCATACACTAGAGAATATGGTAGGAAGACTCATATTGTTTGTATGTCAGTAAAATTGTAATATCCTGACAAAACAGATCTAACTGCTGGACTGCATATGTATATTCTAGTATCATATGGTAATGTAGATTTGCAATCATGTAATAGTACTGTTGTATTAAGCACTGTTACCCACACCATGTACCACAAATTGAATGTGTAGGAATGCCTGTATATGACAGTTGTAATCCCCAGAAGCCATTTAGTACAACTGAGAGACACATAGACAGTAAACAGGGAAAATGCAAACAACAAAAAATGAATAGCACATGCAACTGACATGTGAACTATTGCTTTTTTTAGCATACGCAGCCACGGTTCGATTCCTGCCAGTGGTAGTATTCAGCATACAGAATCATACCCTACAACTGTACTGATATCTCTAGAATGTCTATTAAAGTGGCCCATATCTATTGCCTATCAACCTGTCTGCCTGGGAAATCAGTGGGATGATCCCAGACATATAGGCAGCAAACAGGAAATACATCTGATTGACGCGCATCTATGAAAACCAGTCTGGCACACTAGCAACTTCCCAATACCTTATGTGACTAAGAAGCCATGTATGTCCCATTTACACCCCAACTTGTTAAGCTGTGGTCAGAGTGTGTACAGTAACAGAGTGAGATGTCTGTGCATAATAGTAATGTGGAACCTGGTACTGTGTGTGGGAACATTCAGGTAGTGCTAATAAACTTTCTTCCCACAGGTCTGTCAGATACCAACACTTCCCAGAAATACAAGAATGATATGCAGTTGCTCTGAATAATGAGGTATTACACATCATTGTCACCCACACTGTGCTACAACATATAACTGTCTAGGAAATCTGTATAAGAGTGTTGTTATACAAGGTCAGAATGCATAAGCACAGGGGATTAATAAGACAGAAACCAGATTGGAGATATACAGCAATATCAATATAGCAGACACAACTGTGATGGACAGTGTTTAAGTTGTAGCAGACACAGCCATGATCTGAATCCTGGGAGTGGAATTAGACTGCGTACAGATGCATACCCCACAACTGTACACATGAGGCCAGAATGTCAGTGTATGTGCCCATATCTACTGCCTGTCCCCCCTGGTAAGTCTGTGGGATGATCCCAGATGTGTAGTCCCTTATATCTCCAAATATCTCCAAATACCAATCTACAGAATCTATCATTTAATAATGCTACCTCTTATTTAATAACTCAGAACTCCCTCAGTATAGCACATCTTAATATTTTATTATTAGCATTAACAACACAATTAGTCAATTGCATGCTCTCCTTCAGGTTTATCCATTTGATATCCTTTGCCTTCTAGAAACTTGGCTAAAACCTTCTACTCATGACCTAGAAATAACCCCTCCTGGATATAATATCCTAAGATGTGATCGTACATCAAAAAAAGGTGGCAGTGTTGCTATCTTGTTCAAATCTGATCTTCTGGTTTCACTCTATGATGTATCACTACCCTCAAATACCAATGCTGTGACCCTTACTATCAAACTCCAAATGAATAGCTCTAAAGCAATCTATATAATCTGCTCTTACATCCCTCCAGGAAACAATATTAGCACCCTAGAAAACATTCTCAATAGCCTTTCTACCCATTTATCACAGGAAACAATTGTATTAGGCGATTTTAATATAGACTGGACCTTATGTAATTCCCCCACCCCTAACACCCATATTAATCTATTTGGTTTCAATCAAATAATAAACTTCCCCACTAGGATCCACAAACCAAGTAACAAAGAAACTACTCTTGACTGGATCCTTATAAATAGTCACCCAGATACCTATAAGGTAGGATCTCTCCCTGGCGACATCAGTGATCACATTTTAACCTTTATCACTAAACAAAAGAAATATAGCCCAAAAAAGAACAACTTTGTCACCTATCATTCTAAAAAACACTTCCAAGCTGAGAACTTCATTAATGAACTAAAACCATGTAACTGGTCATCTCTAAAACTACTTAATCTAGATGAAGCAATCTTTTACTTTAATTCTACTTTCCTTCAAATTCTAAATAACCATGATCCTTTCTGCTCCTCCAGAATCAGGACAAAAATAACCCCCTGGCTCACAAAACAAACCAAAGAAAAAATGGTTCTACGAAACAAAATATGGGCAAGATGGAGAACCTCTAAAAGCCCTGTAGATCATCTATACTTTAAACAACTAAGAAATTCTGTCAAAAAGGATATAATCTCAGATAAAAAAATCTACTACTCCGACCTGCAACATTCACACTCTAATAATCCTAAAAAATTCTGGTCTGGCATTAATAAAGTTCTCAAACTAGGACGGACATGCCACAACTCCTTCCCCCTGCTCTATTCCCAGCAGTAATCCTCTGCAAATAGCTAATGCCTTTAACAATTACTTCATTGAAGCTATTCAAACTTTAACTCAAACTCTAGTTCCCATGACCCCCACTCCTATACAACACACTAACAGTCCCTTTCCCTCCCTTCATTTGCAACTTGTACCAACCTCCTTTATCTGCAAACTCCTTCAAAAACTCAAACCCTGCACTCCCTCGGCTGATTGCCTCCCAGCAGAATACCTTCAAATTGCAGCCAAAGCCATAGCATACCCTGTTTCTATCCTGATAAACAGATCCATCTCTGACGCCTACATCCCCTCTATATAGAAATTCTCTCATGTAATCCCTTTGCACAAAGGAGCTAAATCTTCTGAAATCTCCAACTACCATCCTATTGCTCTACTCTCCCCACTAGCCAAAATTATGGAAAAATGTATTCACCATCAGCTACTCCAGCACCTTCTCCAAAACAACTTGCTTGCTAACTGCCAACATGGATTTAGGCCCTTTCATAGCACTACTTCTGCCCTTTTAACTTTTACTGATTGCATAAATAGGAATCGTAACAATAACTGTTTCTCAGCTGCTCTATTTATTGACCTTTCCAAAGCCTTTGATATGGTCAATCACAACCTACTTATTAATGTGCTAAAAGCCCAATCTCTTGACCCACAAGCAATCATTTGGTTCAAATCTTATCTGGAAAATAGACAACAAGCAGTACTCTGGGACAATAATCTATCCACACACCTCCCAGTAAGCACTGGAGTTCCTCAAGGTTCTATCCTAGGCCTTCTTCTTTTCTCCATCTTTATTAATGATCTCCATACTGTTTTTCCACAATCCACCTGTATACAATATGCTGATGACTCTACTCTTATCTGTACTGCCAAGTCTTCTTCTTCTCTCCACGCCCTTACACAAAATGTATTTAACACAGTTGAAAAATGGTTCACCCAACGCTGCCTTCTTCTTAACCCCAAGAAGACTAAGCTACTACTCTTTACTCCCACCATAAAATCTCCTCAGTTCCACTTCACTATTACCTCTGACAATGGAACCTGCATTTCCCCTGATTCTACTGCTCAACTACTTGGTATAACTATTGACCATAACCTCAGCTTCGATGCCCATGTTAATAATATTATAAAACTGTTAATAAAAATTAGGCTCCCTGTATAGAATAAAACCCTTCCTTACACCACTAGCTAAGAAATCCATTGCCCAGACTCATCTTACTTCCACCCTATTCTATGCATCTGCCATTTACACCAATCTATCAAAGCATAATCTCACCAAACTTGAAACTAGCTACAATAACATAACCAGATTTGCCACTGGCTCTCCTTACAGAACCCATCACTGCCTCAACCTTAAACAACTCAAATGGTTAGAACTACAAAATCAACTACAATACAATCAACTTGTGATTGCACAAAAAATCCTGCACCATCCTACTAATACTCCCATCCTCACTAATTTGATCTCCCCTTATAAAAATCTTTCAACACTACGCTCAGCTAATAAGCTACTTATTGCCAGCAACCCTTCTAATAACAAAGCAGGCAATTCCCTCTTCTCCAATGTTGTGGGTAGAATCTGGAACAAACTTCCTAATACACTCACCTCACTCTCATCCTCTCTAATCTTTAAAAAACACCTTAGAGACCACCTTAAAATACATTGGCTTTGCCCCTGCTCAAAGCCTGATTGAATCTACTTTTCTTCTCTCCCCTCCCGTTTCTTTTCTCCTGCTTCCTTAACAATTACCCCCCATATCTTATGAACAACACTACTAAATAGTTTTGCTAATGTTCTAATGCTTTAGATTTTGATTGACTTCACATGAACCCTACTAAAGCATTAAGACTTGTTCATTTCTTACTTCTACTCTAATGAAACCTTACATTGTTCACAATTTATTATTTTTTTCTTATCATGTCTTATTATGTAATGTGAAACTAGTCACTTCTGGAATATTTTGAATATATTAATTCACTCATGTTGGAGCTTTTCTCCTCGGGCCTCTACTGAAAATGGATATGTATCCAGCTAGACTAGCCCGGTCAACAAATGTAAATAAATAAAAATAAAAAATAGTCAGCAAACAGGAAATTCAAGTGATTGTCAACCATCATGAGAACACACCTGTCACTGTAGCAACCCCCGAACTGTTAGGAGAGTAATATTTCAAATATGTCCTATCTACACTCCCATGTTGTCAAGCTGTGACCAGAGTGTGTACAGTAACAGAGTGAGATGTATGTGCATAATACTAATGTGTAATCTGGAACTCTGCGTGGCAACAGTCAGGTAGTGCTAACAAACATTGCTCCCACAGTTTTGTTGGATATGAACACTGTGCTGAGAAATACAGACCAATATAACCTGTACTGGTACTGTCCACCCTGGTATTGTGGGGAATTGTGAGTGTTACAGTTTCTCTGAATAATAAAGTATCACTGGTCACTGTCATTCACACTGTGCTACATAATATAACTGTGTAAGAAAGCATAACGAAACACAATGGCAACTCTGGAGTGTACAAAAAAAACTTAAAATAAATAAAGATGAGCATTTGGTCCATCCACGCTTCCACGCTTCATTATATATGTGTGTGTCAGGTCACTAAAGGTGGAAGAGGGCAATATTCTAGCTATGTCTAGGCACACCAGCATGTGGAGAACACATGGCCAGAGTCTGTGCAGAAGGAGTTCGATAGCATAGTGCAAAACATCAACCCAGAATCCGGGCATATGTGTACAAACAGTTAGTGTTAACAAGCATTCTCTCCACAGGTATACCAGGTAAGAGGTGTTTACTGCAGGTAAAACCAGTTCATGTGTAATGATGACGACAGCCATATCACTGTCCAAAATATGGCTATAGGGTAGTGTAGTAAGATTTGTAATGTACAGATAACAGCACTGACAAGGAAAGTAATGTGGACTGCAGGAATATACTACTTGTTAATTGACATACCCCCCCACCACATTATCTCCAACAATAATCAACATACCCACCCCAACTGGTATGTAGTGACTCTGATAATGTCCAATTGTTTGATAAATATTTAATGGTTCCCATGCATGTGCATATTGAATTATTCCAACATATTGGCATGGTGCCATCAACATACCTGCATGCTGTTCCTATTATCACTGTGGTCCCATATATGCATGTGTTTTGTTTGCTATGCAACTGCTCCATATCTGGTGTCTGGGTTAATAAGAATATCTATGCATGCTGTTATACCTAAATCTGGAATGTGTTGACTATTACTAAACCATATATGATGATGAAATCTAAACACTATAGCTTTCTTGGGAAGGCCGGTCCCAGCAGACCCACCTGTCCCACCTCAGCTGGCTGAGGCACCGGGCACCTGCATGTCTGGAGCCCAACCCAAGACCTCTCTGTCCATTGGTCCTGCACCACCTTTGGGTGGAACCACCTCAAGGGATGGGGCTCAAACCCCCCTGGGAGTGGGCATGGACAGGCACCTGTCACTCATCGCCAGGTCAGTGTCGAGGTGCGTAGAGTGATCAACGAGCAGTTCGATGATCTTCTATGCCAGCTCGTGGGCAGCGTGTCACGATTAGAATGACAGCCTGGCTCTGCGGCTCAGCCCCCAGCACAGTCACCTTCGGTGCTGTGAAGGTGCAGTGGTGATGGCCCATGGGAGGGGACCTCTATCGTACTGTTACCACTATGGGCCTTGTGGGCTTCTGATATCCCAACACCCCTACCTATCAATGTGTTTATCCACCACATGTGTCATATACCACCCCTGTATGTGTCTTGTGTGTCTTGTCTGTTAAACTACCCAACCTACCTCCCCAAATATACCTACTACCCAATTATACCTACTACCCCTCCCCAACATCCCACTCTCACCTGAAATTGCCACATACATAGTTGTCCATTTTGCACATGTCTCCACTGGACACATGTAATCCAGTCTAATTGGCATCACAACTTTTTATTGTTGTCCTCACCCCTCTCCCAGGGTGTGAGAGTCCGAATCTACCTCCCAAATCAGTGTATTTGCACAGCTGTTGCTGTAGAAGAAATGGGCAGCTAAGGACCTTCCCTACACCCTTCCTGCACATCCTTAGCTATTTTCCCTACTGACTTTCCCTCTTTGTACCCCTTTTCACCACTTTCCTATCAACCCTTTTTCTTTTCTTTTAAAGAAATTAGCATGGGGGTAAGTGGGAGTAAGCACTTTTAAGCAGCAGTAAGTGGGTCTAAGCCTTTTTGCTCGGGGGTAAGCACTGCCTACACAGATTAAGCAATTTAGAAGCTAACTGAGTATAAGAAACTGCAACCGGAAATTAGCAGTGCTTACCTCCGGCAAATACGCGCAAACCAGCTTACAAATGCTTTAAAGTGCCTTAATCACTCTGTATCCAAAGGCCCATGTTCTGCCCAGCAACAAGATAACAAGCCCCTGAAAGGCAGTAACCCACAACCATGCACACCATAGACAAAGTGATTTCCCACTAAGCCATGCCAGATATACATAAAGCTGATGTTTTCAGAAACATATCATCCAACCCAGTCATGCAATAGTGCAGAGAATGTATACCAACATTTAGATGCCAGATTTGTGTGTAAATATATTAATATCTATATATATATATATATATATATATATATATATATATATATATATATATATATATATATATATATATATATATATATATATATATATATATATATATATAAGATCTATACCTATGTGTCTACATATACACAGCAAGTTACATATACGTACGCAGATATATAGCTATGTAGGTATATACAGACATAGTTATATATATGCAAGCATATATATATATATATATATTTATATATATATATATATATATATGTATATATATATATATCTATGGCCATACATCTGTAAATAGCAATGTTAGATTAACAAAAACAAATATGTCCACATGCACTGTTAATGGGGTTGAGAGTCCTCAAACAATATATGTCTTGTACGAATAGGCATACCCCCCACAGCCAAACATGTCTGCCCTGCAATATACTACCAAGTGTTGCAGATCCCATAACCAGGACCTGGCATGACATGGGTACAAGATGTTAACAGTACTCCATCCCACCTGTATGATGTCAGGCTGGTATTGGTAACATATCATACAGTCTGCCTCCCATAGGAAATGTAAAATGTGGAAACTATCAACATCCCCAGGATACATATAAACAGACACATATATGCAGATACAGATATACATATAGATATATAAGTATATATATATATATATATATATATATATATATATATATATATACAGATATATAGATATACATGTGATTGCACATACACACCCAGGGATATGTACAGTAAGATACATATGTAGAAGGTGCACAAAATATGGAACAGCCACTATGCCTACAGTTATCACCTGAACAACTGGACACTGTATGGGCCACCCACACAAATGACAATTGTTGCCTGCAGCAAATACCCACAGAGAGGTCACAGGAGAAAACACCACACACAGGTTTGCAGAAATGGAAAACCTTTATTTGTGCACCAAACTGAAACAACAAACTTCAGAAACTTTAAACAAGAGATGGCTCGGAGATAGTAACAATCAGGACACAATCAAAATTACGCTTCTCCCCAATCTTTTAATACTGTGAACTTCATCAAGAAAATAAAAATCTATTGACAATGAATTTAAATAGTCAGAAGTTAAAAATCACAATGACAATATGATCCAATCACAACTATATAAATCACTAAAAAATTTAAAAAACAAAACACACTTGAAATACATAAATAGTAAATAATAAAAATCATTGAATCAAAGCTGTACAAGTATTAATAAATATATATATAAAATATATATATATCCAATCTGAACATGTTTTTTTTAGACAATACACCAACATTTTACCTCTAAAACCTCTGTGCTTGTAAAAAACATTTAATGTTTATAGCTTTTCTCAAGCCAGGGTTGATCTGCATTTAACATAATTTTTGCCACAAAGCTTCCTACATTCCAAAATGATTTTATAATTCCCACAAAATAAATCGTCTCTAACTTTTTTCAAAAAACTAAAAAAATTTTTTTTTGAAATCATAACAAATGTCTGCATGCTTAGCTAGGGCGTTGGTAAAGTCTTTGTTTTAATAGCTAGTAAATGTTCATAGATTCTTTTATGTAATACTCTTATAGTTTTTCCTATATATAAAGTGTTCACAGGAATTACACAAACAGCAGCATAAAACAACATTTTAGTCTTGTGTAATGTCCTCTATTGTGTGAAATTCTCTTTTTAAATTTAAAAAATACTGAACTAGTCCTAGTGAATATAGCTTGCTGCACTGCTTTACAACTTTAGAAACAACTAAAGTACCAACTACCAATTTGTTATTCACTATTATTCTATTATTTAATTCTATCTAAATTAACTATTATATCATTATATTATACTATTACTCTACCCTACTACTTACCTACTATTACACTTAATTGTTTAATTTAATTAATAGTAATCCAATTTCAAGTAATACTCATTCTGTAATAACTCAATAGGAAAGGCTATCCTAAAAACTTGGTCTCTAAAACCTTGGTCTCTAATGAGACTAGGACTACAACTACACACTATTGGGTGTGGATTAGTATTAGGATTGGGAAAAAAACTTCAACCAATATATTTTGAAAATATTTTGAAGCATCCCCTGTACACAAAGAAAACCCTTTAGTGTCCGACCCTATCTCTAAGTTTCTCCTACTAGCCTAGTGACGATTACATTACTAATAAACTGCCCCCAACAACCCCAACGCTCATAAATTAAACTTGCAGACTGTCCCTGGGTAAATAAATATTTGTTTTATTGATTTGTGAAACTAGAAAATATTACTTTCAAAACAGTCATGTCTAACTGATGTTTGATAAATGAATGTCCAAAAAGTCTAAAGTTTCACACAAATGTCCTAAAGTAAATTTCAAAAATCAGTGGAATGGTTCAAATGATCCACAAAAATAACAAAGGACTCATAGTCACCATTCCAGAAAATGAATAAAAATCAAATGTATCACAAATAAAAAATAAAATGTGTACATGCTTATTTGTGTACTATCACAGTTCTAGATGCTATGTCATATAGCTGTTCAGACACTGAAATCCATATAAACAGGGTAATGCAACAGTGAAACAGTTATACTAATACAGTAGTCTGGAAAGGTTCACAACTGTTGCTGTCCAGGCCAAGCCTTTCAAATTGTACAACAGTAAAGAGAGACTGGGGCACAGGATGCCAAACAATCAACAGTAAGAAATGCAGGTGTATAGTTCAGCAGCCTCTATCTACACTCTGTACAAAATCACTAGGTGGTAAAGACTTCTGTTGACCAAATGGTATGTAACTTACATAACAAGGCATAATTGACACCATCACAAGCACACTGACAAACAGAACAGTCTGTATGGCAGGAGGCAGTAGGCCTGCATTAACCCAATTTATGTAGGTCATGTAAATATAGGTGAAGTATACAGTACTGTACATCCAGATACCTTAAGGCAGCTCACCCCTGATATCCCCACATTTTGTAACAGCCTAGGTCATTTATGGTGCATCCCCCCCTAGACTCAAAAATACAGGGCCATTACCACTGTTACATAGACTGGCCTCTGGACTGCATAAGGGCACACATGTATTGTGTAGGTGAAGCCCACACATTTATGGCCCACCATATGTGTGGGGGATACAACAGCAGTGGACAGATGACAGCAATGGCAGTGTGATATCCTCATAGCCCACTACAGAACAACCCCTGACAGCATGTCATATGTGCAAAGCTTGGTATGTAGGTGGAGGACTGTTAGAAAAATATGTATTAATGTGTGTATGCTTAATGCCAATTAATAACCAAGTATTTTAATATGCTTTTCATTCTATTTTTCATACACTGCATTTTATACAAAATTGAGTTTCATATGAGACTGAAAAAGATGCTTTTTGAAAACTGCAGTATGCTTTCTGAAACTTGCAAGTTGCCCTCTGACCTAGTAATTGCTAGCACAGCAATATTCATGTTTATGCCTTTTGGAAATGTACTTGAGAAGCAGGTGTTTATCTGCTAGGTCAGGAACAAATGAATGAACAATGCCTTATGCTGTAAATGTAATGATTTTAGACAAACAGCTCTGTTCGAAGGATGGGAACCTGTGCAGCTGTAGTAACTTAGAGATAAAGTAGACAAAGGATTATTAGAGAAATGAACTGCTAGCATTGTGCTTGAATTAGCCATAGTATCTTGAATGGTAACATAACATGTATCTAACTGGGAGTAATCAAAGCCATGTTGTTTTCCTCAGGAAGTTTCACATAAAAATTGATAAATCAGCAGAAATTCATGGGAAAGATGGTCAGCAGATGATGATGAAAAAGGTGGTAATCTGTAACGTCAGCATGGTAGGACATAACCAGTTTAAGAATGTATAAAAATGAAAGTATTTCCTGTTTCTGGTTAGACAAACTCTGTATTAGCACGTTTTTGTCTCCTTGCTGCAAGATTAAAGTGCCTTAACCTGAACCTACTGTGTTTTGATAATTTTTAAAGTATATTTTCCTTTGACAGTTGACAGGAAAGTGCCTCTCGCTCTAGGCCTAGGTCAGAATTGGGCCCGGTGGCATGCATCCGTACGGAGAAGAGGCCAAATTGACTCTTCTGTTTTGAAAGACCTCCGACTGAATTGCCGTTCGAAAGAGGCCAGCCACTGTTTCTGATCTGGGATTGGAGGACGAGTCAACGATCCAGTGGATCAACTCACGGAGGGTCAGGTAAGGAGGAATTACCTTATTTCTGTTTTAAGATCAGGGACTAATTACAGAACAGTTTTTTGTCAGGAGGATTTGCATGTGCAGATCAGGGACAGAAAAAAGGGTTACTGTTTTGTCATAGATCAGGGAAACAGAACAGGTAGGCAGTTATTCTAGATAAACTGTGAACAGGTATAGAACTGTGGCGCCACGTGATAGAAAGGGTTACATAACAATTTACAGCTTAACTAAGACAACAATGGGAAATCAGTGCATGAAAAGTTCCCAAGACCCGCCCCTAACTGAAGACGCAAAATATATGCAATTACAGTGTGCCGACAATGTTAAGTATTACACAAAATGGGTTGAAAAGTATAAATTTGATGGCAATGTAGATAAACCTGCACTTATGAAACTTGTTAAGCAATTAAAAATAGACTCGAAAAGTCAACTAAAAAAGCAAAGACAATTAGGAGTCCCTCAGGCGCATAGGTAGCTTGAGGAAGCAAATCACAGGGAACAAAGAATAAAGAATTCAAAAACAATGTTTTTAGACAAAGAAGACAATAACTTAGTAATAGCAACAGCCCCTCCTTCGCCCCCCTCCGCTTCCATTACCAGAATATGAAGCGAGTGGACAGATTGATCCACCTCCGCTATACCCAGTTGTTCCTGCAAAATCACAACCGTTTGTCAGGGATCCTATCGAGACAAGGTCTCGAACATGCGACTTGAGGAGGGAGATTGAATTAAGTGAAATAAATAGAAAATCACAGGCTATGAGTGAAGAAGAGATATGCCCACTCATAGAAGTACCAAACCCTCAGGCAGGACAGGCAGGACAGGATACGACTCTTTTAATTTATAGACCGTGGACACTGGAAGATATCCGGAAAGCCACAGAGGGAATTCCCCACCCAAAAGTGAATTTCTGAAAATTTTTAGAAGACTTACAGGGTATGAGATTAAGTTACCATTTGATTGGGGAAGAAGTAGAAAAAGTAGTTAGACAAATTGTGGGTCCAGACTGGCACATGATCAGTGGTGACTGGAATCCTCGTGAC
This sequence comes from Protopterus annectens, assembly GCF_019279795.1. Classification (NCBI taxonomy): domain Eukaryota; kingdom Metazoa; phylum Chordata; order Ceratodontiformes; family Protopteridae; genus Protopterus; species Protopterus annectens. Next base: position 656,680,124 of record NC_056728.1, read on the forward strand.
GCACAACTTAGACCACTCCCACATACTAATGCAGAACTGGATGGCAGAGTAAAAGTCTGACAGACCGAATCTCTGAGAAGTGGAAGTCTAGGGCTGATTGGACTTGCATTAATCAATGCATTCAACAGGAAGGTGAAACAGTTGATAGATATTATGCTAGACTGTTAGAATGTTTTAATAATCACTGCGGAATGCAGATACCAGAAAACCAGATGCAAGATTCCTCATATGAATAACAGTTAAAGAATGCATTCTTGAAGGGCAGTATAACTCCCATTAGCAGCTTTATTACAAAGCACATGGTAGATCATCATACAAGTAGGTTACAGCCATTACTTGAATATGCTAGACATGCAGAGAGGCATTTTAATAGTAAAAAGAAAAAGAAAGCTCAAGTATTTTTGGTAGACGATGGGTCAGAAGTATTTGTAGTACAAACTGGGAGAAAGGGTAAGAAAAATGCCCAGGGAAATAAACAATCTGACAAGCGATCAGAAGATTTTGAAGAAAGAAAGAAAAAAGGTGAATGTTTTAAGTGCGGGAAAAAAGGACATTTAGCAAGGGATTGCAGACTAAATAAGAAGGTGACTACAGAAAATAAGGAAGATGAGGAATGACTATATGATAGTCAGGAATCACTGAATGAAAATGAGCAGGAAAAGACAAGTGCAAAGGTGATAGCAAGAGTAGAGGATGTGACAGAAGGGGTAGAGGATGTAGATGAATTTGCAGACATCGAAGAAGATGAAATTTTGGACTTAGCTCTATTGAGCTTAGAGCTTTACTTAGCAGACACAAAACTGGAAGTGACGCTTCTGGTAGAGGGGAGGGAAGTCAAATTTCTGTGTGACTCAGGGGCTTCACGGACCCTGGTACATTCTTCCAAGTTACCGGAAGATTCAGAATCACCAGATTATATACTAGTGAAGGCAGCTAATGGACAGCTGTATCGGGAGCCACTCTCCCATGACATAGCAATAACAGACCCCGTTTCAGGGATGACCCAGAGAAGTAAAATTGTGGTTTCTGCAAAATGCCCAGTAAACCTTTTGGGTAGAGACTTTATGCAGATATTTGGCACAGCCGTAGTTCCAACCATGCAGGGTATGGAAGCACAGCGACAAATGGAAATGTTTGTAGTGCGACCGGAGGGTGAGACATATTATTGGTACAGCCAGGACTTAGTTACGACTGGTCCAGGGGCAGTAACCGAGGAACTGATGAACGTAGCCATCAGTAAGTCCCCCTCCCTCGACACTGACAAACAGCATTTGTTGCATTGTACTCTATATTACTGTAATAGACCAGGACCTGATAAAGATTATGAGCAGGAATTGTTTCAGAACCATGCAAACAGACTAGTGTTGCGAAATTTGTACTGGGATGCAGAAGGAAACAGTGTAGTAAGCTGTTCATTGCCCCAGGAATTTTTGGCACTTTACAAATCTAATCGATTGCCACATGTTAGTTTGACTAAGAATCAAAATTTGAAATGGGCAGACTTAGATGAAAAAGTCACAAGGTGGGAAAAGCAGACAGAATTAGAGCTCTCCGAACAAGGAGTACAGAAACAGAAACTGAACTGGATTACACAGACACACCCAGCTGTGCACTCACAGGCTAGTGAGAATAGTTGAGCATTACTCTGATTAGAAGAAGAGGAAAAAGCCTTGTGAAACATACCAGACATTCTCTGGTCAACAGGGAAATCAGATGTAGGACTTATACGGATAGCAGGACCAGTTACTATTACGCCAAAGTCAGCATTTAGACCCCAGAAAAGACAGTATCCCTTGGGAAAGGATGCAGAGATAGGAATCAAACCTATAATAGCAACCTTACTTAAGGAAGGAGTCTTAATAGAATCTCCTGATTCACCTATAATACACCCTTATTTCCTGTCAGGAAAGCAAACGGGGAATGGCGCATGGTCCAAGATTTGCAAGCTGTAAATGATGCAGTTATACCCAAGGCACCAATGGTGCCAGATCCACACACCTTACTGAATGATTTAAAGCCAGAGCAAAAATATTTTTCTGTGGTAGATATTAGTAATGCATTTTTCTCGATACCGATACACCCTGACAGCCAATATTGGCTTGCATTTACATTTCATGGAAAGTGGTATACATACACAAGATTACCACAGGGATATTGTGAAAGTCCAACAATATTTGCACAAGAAATGGCGAGTAACCTGGCGGGATTCATCCCACCGAGAGGTAGTTAGATTTTACTTTATGTAGACGACATTCTGCTGGAAGCCCCCACCCAGCAAGAATGCAAAGAGGACACGATAGCTTTATTACAGTTTTTAGCTACTCAAGGTCACAAAGTCAACAAGGACAAGCTACAACTTTGGAGAAAACAAGTTAAGTACTTAGGATATGTAATATCCAAGGAAGGTAGAATATTAGATGAAGATAGGAAGACAGCAATATTACAGGCACCTAGACCAACTACCAAGAAGGAAATTATGTCCTTCCTGGGAACCACTAATTTTTGTCGGAGCTGGATACCAAATTATGCTTTGGAATCTGCTCCATTGGCCAATTTAATATTTAAAAAGCCGATGGCAGCACAGGATTTATTACAATGGACACCTGAAGCAGAAGCAGCTTTCTGCAAGCTGAAACAATTGATAGCATCATCCTTAGTTTTAGGATTACCAAACTATCACAAGCAATTTATTCAAACTGTAGACTGTAAGCAGGGTTATATGACATCAGTATTGGCACAGCAGCATGGGGACAAGCAACGCCCCATAGCTTACTACTCATCACAGTTAGACCCAGTGCCGCGGTCCCTGCCCCACTGTGTACAAGCAGTAGTTGCAGCTGAAATGGCAGTGCAGGCTTCGGCCTCAGTAGTGTCATTCCACCCTGTCACATTGAGAGTGCCACATGCAGTCGCAATTATTTTACTGCAAGAAAAAGTAGCATATCTTTCTCCTGCTAGACATCTCTCCTGTATGACTATACTGTTGAGCCAACCTAATATGACAATTGAACGATGCACAACTTTGAATCCGTCAACCTTGCTCCCAACCCATGCAGATGGCAAACCGCACTGCTGCCTACAGGAAATTGAGCAAAAGACATTACCTAGACAAGACCTAACAGATGTTCCCTTGGATGATGCCGAGGTGACATACTATGTGGACGGCACGTGCAGGAGGGGTCCTGCAGGACAGAATCTAGCAGGGTATGCAGTTGTTTCTGATACTGAAACTTTGGAAGCAAAATCTGTACCACACAACTTATCTGCATAAGCGGCAGAATTGATTACCTTGACAAGGGCATGTACCTTAGCAAAAGGTAAGAAAGTGAACATTTATACTGACAGTCAGTATGCTTTTTCTACATGTTTTTGCACAGCAGTGGAAAAATAGAGGGATGATAACATCTACTGGTAAACCAATTAATCATGTGCAATTTATTTTAGATCTATTAGATTCTATTCAGTTACCTAAAAACGTAGCTATTTGTAAATACGTAGCTCATACGAAGCAACAGGATAAGATTTCAAAAGGTAATGCATGGGCTGATACAGCTGCGAAGCAGGCAGCTTCAGCCACAGAAACTTTTCTTTTGAGTGAGGAATTACAACCCTCAGAGACTTTAGATTTAGAAATGTTAAAAACAATGTAAACACTTACTACAAATGTAGAAAAGCAGAAGTGGATAAAACGAGGAGCAATCCTTGAAAAGGGACTGTACATCTCCAAGGAGAAGAAACCAATTTTGCCATCTAATTTGTTTAGATATGCAGCATTGTTGAGCCATGGGCAGAGCCATGTCTCAACAGGGGGGATGGGTAAAGTTAGTGAATCGAGTGTTTACAACCTATGGATTTACAAATTATACAAAACATTTCTGTGTAGCATGCCATGTTTGTAACAAGCATCACGCACAAGGGGCATTAAAACCTAAGCAAGGGAGTTTCTCTACACCACCGTATCCATTCCATACTATTTGTATGGATTTCATAGAATTGAATAAATGCGAGAATAAAAAGTATTGCCTTGTCATTATAGATATGTTTTCCAAATGGGTAGAAGCTTTTCTGACTACAAATCCAGATGCAGCTACTGTTGCAAAGGTCCTTGTTAAAGAAATTATACCCAGATTTGGTATACCAGAAAAGATTTATAGTGATAACGGTACACATTTTGTGAACCAAATAGTTCAGCAACGTAGTCGCTATTTCGGGATATCGTTAAAGAATCACTGTGCTTACCACCCCCAATCTGCAGGGTTAGTAGAGAGGCATAATGGGGTGTTGAAGAACAAGCTTAGGAAGCTGATGACTGAGACACAGAAAAACTGGGTGCACTGTTCGCCTTTAGCACTGTTGAGCATGAGAACTGTTCCAAATGCAAAGGGATTAACTCCTTTTGAAACTTTGTTTGGGAGGGCATATTATACACCTCAGTAGAAACCTCTCATGTCTGCAGAGCAGGAGGCTGACAGTTCACTTGCAGTGTATATGAGGCGATTTTTGAATAACAAACTTTTGCAATTAAATTCTGTTTCAGATAAAGAACCACCGAAATCGGTAGCACCAGTAGCCCCAGGCACCTGGGTCTGGGTGAAGATTGTGAAACGGAAAAATTGGAGTTCTCTGAAGTGGGAAGGTCCGTACCAGGTACTACTGTCAACACCCACTGCAGTCAAGATCGCAGAGCAAGCTTTTTGGATTCATTTGATGCACTGTAAACTGGTTAAGAACTTTGAGTTGGACAAAAACTTTGTTACTGTTGTACAACAAGAACAAAATGGCCAGGTACAGAGTGAATAGAGACATTGAGCAACCTCAGAAAACTTGTATGACCGTTCTAATTGTTATGCTAATCACACTGTTCTTTTTGTTGTGGCCACTCCTCTTTCCTGCCACAAAGGTTGAATTGATTAGGCGTAATGAACCAAACATAGACTGGCATCCAAACATTAACACTTATCAGGCAATTACACGTGTGCACGCTGAGACTTTTAATGTTTCGAACTGCTGGGTCTGTACGGCCATACCAACAGCATATGGGGGTTTATTGATGACTGCTATCCCCCTAGGGGTCAATGAGACCTGGGAAAATCTGTTTTTTGACACAGTTGCTATTAAAGCACATGATAAAGTAGCACTGTATTTGCCTGTGACACAAAAAGGAATTGTATGTTTTTACAAAAATGACACCATCCAAGTGGGATGGAGTAAGTGTAATGTTACAGTACAGTATAAATGTTATAGAAAACCAAATGATTTGAGTGGATTGTGTAGTACAGATTATGACTCATTTTTGAAATCTATGCATAAGACTCTTGATCAGGTACAACGCAATCCTGTACTTTTTAAACAGTTATCTGTAATAGATAGGAAAATGTTTCATGCAGGGCAGTCATTTCATAACAAAGTAACAACTAAAGTAGAGGACTGTTATTTTGTGTGTGGTAAAAAAGCATATAAATGGTTACCTGAGAATTGGTCTGGCAGTTGTTTTTTGGGGTACCTGGTTCCGGCCATCCGACACACTGCAGTTTTGCCTCAGGGAAATATTCGAAATACCCGAGACGTGACCAAAAAGACTGTTAAGAAACCTGAGAATCCAGTGGGGCAGATCGAAGCGGGCTGGAAAGACCATCGTGATGTAGGAACCAAACTTGTGCACATGGACTTGAGTGATGCTGTTATATCCTGGACAGGTATATTACCTCATATGGTGCAGTTAAATCGATATGGGAGCTGGGAAAACTGTTGAAACTTCTCGAAGTAATGAGTAATGTGACTTTTTCTGCTCTTGAACTGATAACTGTTGAACTGAATGCCATGAGAACTGTAGTGCTCCAAAACCGAATGGCTCTTGACTTCACCCTAGCGGCGAGGGGTGGGACTTGCACTTTAATCAAAGAAGAATGCTGTACGTTTATTCCTGACCATCAGCATGAGATTAATGATCATCTCGAGATGATTCAGCAAGTGTCGGCCATGACCAAGCCAGGCCCAAACCCTCTGACAGATTTTTTCCAGAATGCATTTGGGGGGTGGGGCTCCATTTTTATGAACATCTTGATCGACATTGGGGTAGGTTTACTCCTAATAGGAGTTTGTATTTGTTGTGGAATCCCCTGCATGAAAAGATTAATCAAAGAAGTCATAGATATATCCGTATCTGAGACTATGTATCAAAGTACTGAATTTGAAGAGCTGCTAGAATGTGAAACACTTTCATAAAAGTTTAAACTGAATGACTTACTTAACTGCAAATCCTAAGTGGAAGAGGTTAGGAAAAGAAGCAAACCATTTATTCTTTTTTGAAAATAGAATAAAAAAGTATTAGCAGGAGGGAAATGTTAGAAAAATATGTATTAATGTGTGTATGCTTAATGCCAATTAATAACCAAGTATTTTAATACGCTTTTCATTCTATTTTTCATACACTGTATTTTATACAAAATTGAGTTTCATATGAGACTGAAAAAGATGCTTTTTGAAAACTGCATTATGTTTTCTGAAACTTGCAAGTTGCTTTCTGACCTAGTAATTGTTAGCACAGCAATATTCATGTTTATGCCTTTTGGAAATGTACTTGAGAAGCAGGTGTTTATCTGCTAGGTCAGGAACGAATGAATGAACAATGCCTTATTCTGTAAATGTAATGATTTTAGACAAACAGCTCTGTTCGAAGGATGGGAACCTGTGCAGCTGTAGTAACTTAGAGATAAAGTAGACAAAGGATTATTAGAGAAATGAATTGCTAGCATTGTGCTTGAATTAGCCATAGTATCTTGAATGGTAACATAACATGTATCTAACTGGGAGTAATCAAGGCCATGTTGTTTTCCTCAGGAAGTTTCACATAAAAATTGATAAATCAGCAGAAATTCATAGGAAAGATGGTCAGCAGATGATGATGAAAAAGGTGGTAATATGTAACGTCAGCATGGTAGGACATAACCAGTTTAAGAATGTATAAAAATGAAAGTAGTTCCTGTTTCTGGTTAGACAAACTCTGTATTAGCATGTTTTTGTCTCCTTGCTGCAAGATTAAAGTGCCTTAACCTGAACCTACTGTGTTTTGATAATTTTTAAAGTATATTTTCCTTTGACAAGGACAGAGGCTCGAACACAGGCCCATATGTGGAAAACTGTTGCCATACACTAAACAAGTCTCTGGTGTTACAGGATAGTCTGCAACATACGCTTAATCAGGGAATTGAGGTTAGAAACATAAACGGATGTAGCCATGAACTGATAGCACTCAACACAACACTGCCAGTGAAATATATGACACAGGACCTGTGTGGTGGACAGACAAAACATGATAGGCACACCTCTGGCCACCAAGAGTATAGGCCCACAGTTGAGAGCTATGCAGACAGACTGCATTCCAAGGTAAACTAGTATGTACACACACACCCTGTAACACCAGTACTATACAAAGCATAACACAACTCTACTCACACTCTGTCTGTAGTTCTGAAACCTCCTACAAATATGTAGCTGCCCTGAGTGTGCTGGTTCTCCTGTAAGAGGTATTGCTGCCTGCTGTCTGTAACACTGATGCCCACACACAGGAAGGATGTCCATCACACAAGAAAGGTAAAGGGACCACGCCAAAAATGAAAAAAACATAAAACAAACTAAAAACTAAAACCAAAGGCAAGGAAGGAACAAAATGATTATTTAATATATCCAAGTAAATGTAAGCAGTTTTGGATGCACAAAATGTGCAACCTTCATCAGACAAACACTTCAAATTATTCAAGGGTTTAAAAAACAATACTTAGTGACATCATCACTACCTAATTAGATATTAAAGCAACAACTCTTCCCTTTCCAAAATACTTCCGACGTATATAATAAATACAATATAAAAATTCTATATAAATCATCTGTCAAATATAATAATTCTCATTACTGAACTCATTATTGTTTCTGATTCTCAGCAGTAGCATAATGAACAAATTCTGTAAATATCTTATTATGTTCTACATAAAGTCATGCACATGCCTGATTAACAGGGAAGAAGACCAAATACAAGGTGTAGTGAGATAGTCAGGCTCATATCTTACAGGTTCACCTTATTAAGATTGCTGTTATATCCATTTGCTGTTAATGAGGCCTGCTCCTAAATCCTACACATTGCAAAGTTCTGTCACACACTGCAGTCCTACAAAATGTTTGATTTTTATAATGGGTTATATTACATATTACTAAATACTGTACATCAAAATAACATTGACAAAATGTTATATTGTTCAATGTAAAGAGCACTGTGACAGTCCAACTTGTATGTATAAGTAAGGTGTCAGTAGCATGTTCGACATATTGACTACATACTCACTGATTATTTTGAAGTGGGTGTCCCAAAGTGCATATATCAGAAGTAGTTAGCAATGGCCATTCTAGCACTAACCACAGAATGTTTTAGTCTATATCGAATAAAAGTATTTGCAGGAAAAACAGGTATTGAGTTTTGTCATATTGCAAAGTGTATTGTACAGTTGGAACAAAGAGTTAATATCATGAGTTGTAGGTCATGTGGTACAGGGTTTTATTTCCAGTTTCCCATTATATTAGTGAATGCTTAAAATAGCGAATGCTGTTTTATTGACCATTTTAAATCGAAACCGTGAAATTCCGAGCACACGGAACAGTGATTTTTTTCCCAGGGAAGAAAAAAATCACTGGGCCATTTTTGGGACTTTGCCATTTCCTCCACTGTGGTGCGATCTCAGAGTTGGTATATTTAAGTAGGGGGGGTGTGGGAGCCCCCCATTTTATTTTGTGGGTTTTTTCACCCGGAGCAGAGTTTTTTTTCCCTGGGAAAAAAAATCACTGTTCTGTGCGCTCAGCATTTTGCCATTTCAGTTTTTAAGGGTCGATTATACAACGTTCACTATTTTAAATGTTTGCTGTTATAATATAGACCCTAATTCGCTCAACTCTCCTTTGCTTACTGTATGACATTGAGGAAGTCACTTAACCGGACATTGCTCCCAGATCACCCCTGAAAGTGGATTGTGTGTCCAGTAGGCCTACCTACTTAACAAACGGATATTGTTATTATTATTATTTTAAAACACACCACTGCATCAAACTAAAACAGCTTGGGTGGCTACAACTTTCCAGTCTCATCCAATATACCCTGCTGATCATGGCTAACAAAATCCTCTATAACCCAGATAACACACCAGCCCTTCAAAATATTATCACCTCCACAACAATCCAAGACTACTTCAATCCTCAAACAAACTTCTAATTCAGACAATCAGAATCAACAATGCAGCCGGAGGTGCCCTCTTTGCTAATGCTGCAGGCAGAGCCTGGAACTTACTTCCAGGTGATATTACTTTGCTCTCCTTCTTAGGACAATTTAAAACTAAACTCAAGCAACATATGGCATTTAACTGGCTTTGCAACTGCAACAAGCCCGGGTAACTCTCAACATGAACGTGAATAACCCGACTAACTATTTATTGTTAATTTTCTCCTGACTATAACCAGGTGTATCTCATGTCTGCCTATGTAATCTTTGGTAATACTAATTATGTACTCTTGTTTTACTTGTATTATTGTATCTGGTAACGTGGAGCTTATCTCCCTGGGCCTCCACTGAAACTGGACATGGCTCCAGTTGGACTATCCTGGTCAACAAATGCAAAATAAAATTAAATAAATAAATAAATACATAAAATTATCACTATTATTATAGTGCTGTTGTAATCATAAGACTTGCATGGATGCAATCTTCTTATTATGCCATTCTACAATCTTTGCAGCCATCTGCATTCTCACCTTTTATCTCTCTGTCATATCCTCCCATTTCCAACATGTAATCTTTAAAAAAAATCCATAAACATGAGACACATATGACCACAAATGTCTTACATAACCAATTTATTATGAATTTCTTTTTTTGGTCATTTTCTTTTTAGTTATCTATTGCATGACACCTGGCATCAAGCAGCATTTCTAGTCATCAGTGAGTGGAGGGCAAGTACAGTTCTCATCCTTTGGTAAAAATGAAGAAAATTCCTATGCATACATTATGGCTTTGCCATTGGTCACACAACAGAGCTTAGTGTCCATGCATGTCAGTAAGACAATCTGACATTAAAAACAACACAAAAGTAATGTAAGGTGTTATGTTCTCTGTAGCATCTGCTATGGCTTAATGCATTAATCATGAGAAATCTCCTTTTAATTGCACTGCATGCATGCTTCTAATCCACTGTGGGTGGGTTGGTACTGCACAGTATCATTTGCACTCTTACTGTAGTCCTTTACAAGGAACATCTTTTGATATCTTTTTGTCTGACAGCTTGAATGTCATACCTGTGTAATGCTCTGTCTGGTAGACTGTGACTGAGATCTATATGAGTTTGAATCCTGTCATCTTCATTTATTTCTTCACTGATGGTGATAACATATGAAATGTGCGTTTTTGACACGTCCTATGAAAGATTAGGCATATGTAGCTAATGCCCTGGCTAGTCATCCTTAACATGTTGGTATGTGACATAAGTACAACATACTCATACACAAAGGACTGATACAGTCACATAATTAATGCTTTATTATGTTGAAATTGTGCACGATGCTTAGCCAAGAGCAGCAGTGCAATATCAATAGATGGATAACGATAAATTGCACTTCATGTGTTATGGCAAAATCTGAAAAAAAACATTTGGCCACGATAATAATTTGCTGACCACTGCATGAATGAGCTTAAACTTGAGGTGCGATAAAAAGCTATAATTATATCACCACAAAGTCTTACTATTAAGCATTTAAATTTAATAAACTGATTCTAAAAAAGCTCTAAATTAAACTTAATTGAAGCTGTGATTTTTTTTTTCTTTTGTCTTTGCAGGTTACCTTGAGCCATCTGTCAAGCAGTGTATTTATTTTTCCAATGGTAATTAAACTAATGGGAGATTCAATAAGCCCAACATGGTAGCAATGAAATTTAGATTCAGTAACCACTGTGTAGAGGTATGCATCTCCACACAAACAAGGTAAACACTGTGGCATGTTAATTACAGCATAGGCAACTGCTAATCAACCAATCAAAAACAGTGGAGCTATTCAACAAGCTATAAAGCATCCGTGTAGACTCTGCATTTTTTTTCCTGCAAATTCTAAAACTTTAGGAATACAGCCATGGAAAGGAGTCTACAATGACAGATTGTTAGGGGCTTCTGCTGCTTTAATACACTTGTATGTGCTACAGGCTAAAGCCCATGCTGTGGCTGCTAATAGACCTAGGATGAGAAGGAGAAGAGTTTTCAGGCCCTGTTTAACTTTTCACAACATACATGATGTGGAAAATGTAGAATGCTATAGCATGGATAGAGACACACTACAGGAACTCTATGATCTCTGCCATCCTCAACTCAGAGCCAGAGCCAACTGAGGTGAATCCATCACAGTGGAGACAAAGGTATGTGTATCCCTTAGAATCTTAGCTACAGGTACCTTTCAGAGACCAACAGGGAGCATGCTGGGGGTGTCAAAGGCATCATCATGCCAGTTACTGCATATATTTTCCCTGGAGTTCTGAGAAGAGGTCAGAAATATGCAGGAGTTCTACCATGTAACACACTACACTGAAGTACTGGGTACCATAGATTGCACACATATAGAAATGAAGGCACCACCCAGGGAACAGGGTAGGCTCTAAATGAACAGAAAGGGCTACTGGTCCATTAAATGCCAAGTCATGTGTAATGCCAAAGGAATCATTTTGAACATGTGTGTACTGGCAACCCTGGCAGTTACTATGACTCACATATCTGGCACACCTCCCAACAGTACCAAATGTCTAATGAGGCACATGTTGAAACCAGAAATATCATAGAGCATGTGCTTGGGCTGCTGAGGTCACAGTTCTGGTGCCAAGATACATCTGGGGAGCCGTGCAATACATTCCACAGACATGTACTGAAATATTCATAGCTTCAGCAGAATCAGCAGGGGAAGGAGCACACATCCCACCACCACAAATGTATGATTCTAAACTGAGGACATGCAGTGATCATCAATACTTTTGAGAAGTATGAATGTGTGTGAATCTTTGATGTCTGAAGCCTACGACTTAGTAACAGACACATATAAGTCAATTAAGTCTCCTGTCACATGTTAAGGTAATTTCTGTGCAAATCACCCACCTTTTACTTGCTTACTGGACCTAGTAAAGAAATTCAAGGATATGCCACACATTCATATTATTAAACAATACACTCCAGGTTCAGGATTTACCTTGTAAATGCAGCAGTTGCCACAGTTTCATGGGTAACTCTGTCTGATGCAATCAGTACACAGGCAATACATGGGAAGTTAAAGGTTGTATGAGTTGCCTGGTATCAGTGTTACTATATGTATGTGAATAGGAGGAAGGTGTTAGGCTCCTAGGTGATGAGTGACTCTGCTATTTGTTGTCTCTTAGCCAATGCAAGGTCATACTGAGCATGCCTATGTCTGCCTACACCCACAGCACACATTCATACTTCTCAAAAGTATTGATGATCACTGCATGTTCTCAGTTTTGAATCATACATTTGTACCGGAAAATCATTAAAGAGAGAAGTTAGAATGTAATTATACACATTGCAGTTTCTGACTTCACAGCCCTCAGAAGATCATTCACTATAAAGTTGTGAAATTTTGATGCTATCAACCAGTTCAACACCACAAATGCAGATATACTAAACACTAAGTTAGCTATGCACCCTGAGCATCAGACACAATGGTTGTGTATCCCTGAATCCAAAAGGTAGAAAACAGGGATATGGCACAGTTATCATTACTTGCACAGAGGGTTGTGTGTGGGGGGGCAGGTAGCCTAGGCAGACACAAAAGGTCAGTGAGTGTGTGTGAGTAAGAAACAGAAGCATGCAGAAATTTGGATAAACCAACAAATGGCCAGTGAGACAAAATAAATAAATGGAGTGTGTGGTGTGTGTGTGTGTGTGTGTGTGTGTGTGTGTGTGTGTGTGTGTGTGTGTGTGTGTGTGTGTGTGTGTGAATGCATGAGCACAGCCAAGATCTGTGCTGGCTCTGTGTCTTGGTATGATGGACAGGTGTGGACCATGGATGGTAGAGGTGGCAGTTCATTGTTGTCAACTCCAACCATTTGAACTGGCAAGTCCACGTTCACAGTCAGATGCAGTCCTGCTACCTGAACATGACTGATGTCTGCTGGACAAACTCCCTTCATGGGACAGCCAGAACCATGGCACCATGGCCTGCCATTTCTGGTTGTGGCCAGCACACTCACTGATGAAAAACTGGAAGTATTACCAGAATGTGAGCATGATCTCTCTTTGGAATTTGGGAGGAAACCAGAGAACACAGAGGAAATGCCCATGAGGATATCATTCCCCTTCCAGCAGATATTCCATCACAGACAATGCTTGTTCAATAGCAGACACCCCTTTGTCCATGACAGACATACCTTGTTCCAATGTGTCATTCATCCAATCCATTCAACTGGCAACATGGAAGAGTCAGTCATGGATGTCAGACTGTGCTACATCTACAACCCTGAGCATTTGTCTGGAGCAGCTATGGGAACATGCATGTGCCTCCTTGACAGTCCTAAACATACATTGTGTGGAACAAGAACAAACACCTGCATCAGGTGGAGAAATGACAGCAGACCCCCTCATCAACACTCTTGCATGGCACCTCACCCACACTTTGGCTAGGGCCAGAGTCAACAGGTACTGAAGTGACAGTAGCCACACTTCCCTGATCAATGGCCTTGCCCCCCACCTGTTCAATATCTGAAAGCTCAATGGAATGGGCAGGTGTAGGTTTACTGGCTGTGTCCAATGGATATGCAGGAGATGGCTGTGTGTCAACCTCACTGTTAGATTCAATCTCTGTACCCCCTGACTGTGCCTCATTTTTGGCCACCATCATTATCAGATTCTGCTGATACACTGACATCAGGTGGCAGAGAGCCCACACTCCCACTCTCATGATCACTAGTGATAAAAAGCAACAAACACAGGAAATAATTAATACCTACACTACTACAGAACAATATATGTTAACAAAGTAACAGTGCTGCCAATATTATAGACATACATACAGACAGCAATGCACACATGTCTGACATCAACACCACACAGTAAAATATTTTTTAAATTGCTCAGCTGTACTGACATAAAAATGTTTTGCTTACTATCTGCAGATGAGCTATCCCTCTGCAATCCTGATGGTCCTGGAAGAAGTTAAGCAAGAGGAAAGGACAACATCATTACAATTAACAGTAACACGGGGGAATAATTTTACCCCTTTATATGTCCATTAACTACATTTTCAACAAGAGCGTGGATGACAACTCCAACCTATGTGCAGCAATCTTCAACCCCCCAAAAAGACATGTGACACATAAGTAACTTATTGACTTAAATTGTTTTATTATACAACAGTATTTAACTGTTGAGATACAAAACCCTACCCAGAAGCTCCTCCTGAGACGTGATTACTGTCTCTGCATCTATTTTTCCACCATCCAGCACATGCGGTACTGCACTCTTATGGGAGCTGTCTAGATCCCTGATATTGTCCAGGAACTCTTCATTGGCCTTTATTGGGTGTTAGTAGTGGTTCCCTAGCAGGCTTCCCCCTCAGTAACCATCTGGTCACAGCCCACTGCAGCTGCTATCCTCCTTGCAGATGTAATCATGTCAATGGGCTTGTGATTCACCTGCTTGTATGTCCTGCCATGGTCACCAATGGCATTCAGATCATCCACTATCTGTTGCCAAATTTGCATCCAATGTGCCATATCTCCCTATTCCCTTTCCAGCAGGAAAAGCACCATGTTGCCTAAAGGCATCCACTATAACCTGGTTCTCAGCATCAGTGTAGGGGGTCTCTGAGGATTGAAAAACCTGGATAGTGTACTCCTAGATGTCCTAAAAGACAACAGAAGGATAATGCACATAAGTATCACATGACTACTAAATAATGTTTTCCAGATAAAACAGAAAAGATAGCCACTCAGTATTACCCACTGGAGAAACATAAAACTGTCTAAAGATGTGAAATATAAACAACAGGCATGATGTCAAACAAGGAGAGTAAACAAAGCAACATATCCTTGTTTGTGCCATAACAATAACTACCCTTCTTCCCCCCAAAGAACAGAGTATCCTTGTTTGGCACTATCCTTGTTTGTGTCATAACAAAATTACAGGATAATGACACATTTTGCTAACAAACCATCTTTGAAATGATAAAAGTGTTATCAAAGGAACTGTCCCTGAAATATTTGTACATATTTATCACTCAGTATTCCATTTTCATGTATAGGCAATCATGTATACCTCTGAATTGGCTTAACAAACATACCTATGCCATCAGTACACTTCTAACTAATGCATACAGATAAACGTGTAAAAGCCTTTGCTTCAGATTTTTCTTAAATATATTCTAGCTGATAAAATGGAAGAATACATTCTGAAGTTCAGTACTTCTCTGTACAGATATTTCCGGGAGAAACAGCTTTTGTGCAGTCTTCTCAACATAAACAAGTCTCCTCAGCATCAGTTTGCCTATCTACACAGTTGCCTATTCATATGGGCAAGATTCAGGGCTGTCAACACAGTGAATATGCAAATGAGGTATGACCTCATTAGAATTGCTGAATCACAAATACTTGGATCCATGTAGGAGATGTAAACATAGTGCAGGCAATCAATCAGTGCTTGGTTTTAATGGATTGCAACTATGAATGACTAGTGGTTGTGAGAAGAAAAACACAACAGCACTGCAGGCTGCCTTGGTTCCACTGTATGTGTCAGGTTAGATCTACAAAGTGTTAGATGTAAGGCTGGAAATGTAAGTAAGCAGCACACAATTCACATGTTGTGTTCCTTAACATTGAACTTGGACTTCATTTGTTGGCAACTGCATATGATATTATTTCCGCTTAATTTCCTCACACAGTTTATAGACAATGATACAAAATGGCTTACACAATGCATGTCTCAGATTACTGGTCTGATAAACGAAGAATGGCCAACAAACACAGAAGTGTAAGACAGAGCTGCATATCTGGAAACAGTAATCATGACAGGTTGTGTGATCGCTAGGTGCACTACATCCAAAAATAATTGCACAAATACCACTTGTATGGTTTGATATCACTGTAGATGCTGTTGCAGTTGGTTGTGTGCAGACTGAGTTCACTTCTTTGCTGCAAAGCTGTTTGTGTGGCAAATAGGGAAAAAACACCCATCCTGTGTTCTGAAGGTGTGTTATAGTTAGAGATCAAATCCATATCTATGTAGACATACCTGATGTGAGCCATCATTTTCTTGTTTGTATGTCATACATTGATTTTCTTCATTTCAACTACTTGCCTCTTTTTTTTTTCTCCTTTTCTGTCTTTGTTTTTCTAATTTTTTTTTTTGGGGGGGCAAGTGTTTGTGTGATGTGGCACTTAGCACAATCATGGGAAAAGAGGAAATTAATGCTTGGTTTGGCTGTGCTTATCTCATTTGTGCGAAGTGCAGCAGTGAGCAAACTTGACAACTGGACTCCATGAAAGCAGACAAAACCCAGGCAACCAAAACATAAAAGACATACAATCAATTAATGATGTCGGCCATCGTGCAAACCTGCTAAGTGGCATTGTATGGTGGTTAACAGTGAGACCTTAAGAATGATTACTAATATAGGGAACATCATGTAACTAGTCTTGTGGCAGCAGAAGTAATTGTAGGCCTGGAGCACATATGGTCCTGGGTTCTAGTATAGGGTGTGCAACCTCTTTTTAACTGTTGTCACATTTCAGTCTATAGAAATGAACTGAAAGATAGACAAGTGTTATTTCAACCTGCTTGTGGCAAGAGATGTAAGTGAAGGACTGTCATACACATGGTCCTGCATTCACGTACAGGATATTCCATACACTTTTGCTGTTGCACCACTTCCCATTATAGTCACTCTCACTTATAACACTTGAGATAGTAGAGCTGATATTAATTACATGCATGAGGTCTGACACAGTAGTATTGTGTCAGTTATTTCATTATTTATCTATATATTATCACATTTATTATTAGATGCATGACTGTGGGTATACTATATAGTATATTCCTGTAAGTATAATTCTGCTGTATGGACTGGCATGGCCTTCACATTTGTCTAACACACATACACACCTGCCTGTGCATCCATTAACCTTGGAATTGTAATTTCACTTATGTAATGCCTCACTGCACAAAGTGAACCGCAACAGTTTCAAATAGTATGCACACTACCAGTAAATGTGATAACTGGAACTGGTGGGAAAGCATCAATCTCTTGCTCTAGATCTGTGGCATACAGAGCATGCATTTGTGGAGAAGCTGTCAAGTTTAGGCACAGAAGTGGGCTGTCCAGGAGTCCAATATTGTTATTTGACTCCTATTTAAAAAAAAAGCAACCAGCTTCTGCAGGGGAACTAACCTGGCTTCCAGTAAAAGTCGGAGGCTTGGGATACTTTAGCCCAGGCTGTATCCAGTGCTACCAGTATCCTGCACACTGAAGAGCAATACAGGCATCATTATAATCACCTACAGAGGAGAAAGAGGGATATCCTCAACTGCTGGACTGATAAAGTTAGGACTGAGGACATCCCACACCTGTGTAAGTATCATCTATAGAGAGTACTTGTAAGACTTAGAAAGCTGAATATAGGCATGACTGGTATTCATAATAGTCTTCTGTCCTGTGTTTTCCTCAGCTGCCAGTGATCATGAGTGCAGTGTCCAAACCATGGGATGAGATTGGTGAGGATGAGGGAAGCATGTGGTATGTATGCTGCAGAAGAGCACTGCTATTTTAGCATTAAAAGTTAGAGATATATTTTTTGGTATTTTATACAGGTGTATCAAATTCAGCATGCATATTTCAACTGTAAAAGCAAGTATGCATGCATTTGTCTGTAGCACAAACTAGGAGTACAATATTAGACTTTAGTCAGAGATTCTGATCTCAAATACCACACTTCCCAACTATACAATACTGTTAATTATTCAATAATATTTAAATTAAAGTAAACCCTCTATACCAGTGGCACAAATGCCCTGCTGTAAACTCCAGTCTGTATAGTTAGTACACACATATGTACAATATATGCACATGTTAAGGATTACTTCATGCAAACTGTAGTATAATGTGCATTTGTTAGGAGGTGGTAGTCTTAAAGGCAAAAATTAAGATAATAGAGTCAAATAATTGTATTAATGCATTGTATGTTACATATGAAGGTACAAATCTTGTCTCTTTTTACTCTCACACCAACCCTTATCTCTCTTTTTTATTTCATTTTTATTATATTTCATATTATTTATAATAAAACATTTTTGTGTCATTTTTTTCTTTACTTTTATGCATATTTTTATTTTATTGTTAAGTTATTTTATTTTATTGTAACAATTTTTTTCTTTTAATTTTATGTGCAATCAAAATGTGTCCATGTTATCCATGTGTACTACATCACTAAATATTTCACAGCACAGTGGGGTAGCCCTGTTCAACAGGATCCACATGCCAGCCCCCCTTCACTGGCTCCAGCACTGATGTCTAGCATGTCTGGGTCCCAACCTGGCAGCACTGCCACTGCTGCCCCTGCACTACCTACACTCTCAGGTAGACCTACCCCAGAGGCTGGTCCAGTGGTATGCTCAGGAAGCAGTGGCGGAGGTGGTAATTTTATCACCCACACCAAGTTGCTATGGATGGTGCATAGAGATGTGCGCCACACCACCAATGCATGCCTATGCTGGCTGGAGATGCTGCTGTCTCTCATTTGGTGTAGTACTATGAGGAGGAGAAGGAGACATTAAGCACTCCAGCTAATGGCAGAGTGAGGTGTCAGTGATGACAGTCCTGTGGATGAGGACTCAATTCTCATTGTCACCCAGCTTGACAACCTTGGATTCGGGATGTCCCCACCCTCACCCCAATCACAGCATCTCACAAACTTTTGTGTCCATCACCATCCCTGTCTTTTGTCTTGTTTGTCTTGTCTGAGTGCAAGTGCTTCCTCACCTACCAACCTTACCTGACCCAGACATACCTATGTCCCATCCCCAACATTCCTCTCTCTCTCAAAAATAAATTGGCACCTGTCCCACCAAAAGAAAAAATGCCCCATACATAGCTCTCCATTTCACTAAAGTGTTTTATTGACAAACTTGATTCTGTCCATTTGGCTATACAACATTATTATGTTAATGTCACCCCTCTCTCTACAGGTAACAGTCCAAATTCAGTTAATATCCACATATGTTTACTTTATACTTTTAAAAAAAATGGATAGCTATAGTTCTTTCCTACCTTCCTCCTGCACATTCCTGCCCTGATTTCCCTTTGTTCTTCCCCTGCTTGCTCCCAATTTCACTACTATCATATCTACACCATTTCACCTCTTTAATTATTTTTTATGCAAAGGAGTACATTAAGCACCAATCCACAGCAATAGTGAATAGTGGCAATGTATTGAAAAGTATTACATAAATGTGTATTCAAATCCAGTACCATCTGGCCCTAGCAATGAATGTATTAATGCATTAGCACATGCTGCCACAGAGTCAGCTAAGCAGCAGGTGTATTTCATAGACTCAATGCTAACTGTCAGACTTTATCAATGCAGCTTGTGTTTCCACACTGTTTAGCTAGGCACAAATATGTGTCACACATGGGTATGCACTTAGGTAACCATTGCACAAACCTATTGCTCACCATGCTATGGAAATGTACATATTATTCTGAATTACTGCTGTTTACTGTCCATTCCCTGTATGCAACATGAAATTACATCTGGAAACATTACAAAATGAGGTCCCTATCTAGCAACATGTTACATTACAACCATGAGTTGCCACCACCCCCCAAGCACTGCAACCCTGGTGTCTTGGTACTGCTTCCACACATATATCAACCACAGTACAAAATGTAATATCAAATGTTGCATGCTATGCAATGCACATCAATCTGGTAACATGCAGAACTACACTTTTTGACCCATATGCCTAAAAAGCCTTATCTGCAAAGCTAGGGAAGTAATCAGGATGGATCATATCCACACCAATATATGTGGCCTTCAGCACACTTGATCTGACCTATTTTGTTTCTGTCAGGAGTAAAGCTTGCTTACTGAACCTTGTGAACATTTGAATACTGACCTGGATAAGGAATAACAGGACATACTGCCTAAGTTGAGTTATCCAAGGCCTTTGACACTATTCTCCATTCCTGTTTCATAGTGAAGATCTCCCATCTGGGAATGAAGCCATACAGCAGTAGAGAGATAGACAAGTGTCTCTCTGACAGAACAAACACTCTCAAAGTTGAGGACTGCAACTCCACCACTTGCAACTTGTCATTAGAATACCACAGGATATGTGCCAGGCCCTCAACTGTTTGAAAACTGCATCCATGAAATGCAGGCAATGGTAGATGGCCTGTGGTTTATAAAGTTTGCAGATGACTGGCAAATGGGCACCCTATTATAGAATCCGCCAGTGATGGAAACCTATTACAGAAGGGGGTGCTACACACAAATGATTAATACCAAACTCATAGACTGAACCTTAAAGCATACAGTAGCTCATTGTCCCCTTTGGCAATGAAGTACCCCTGCTAATTATGATATACATAGCATCCTTCTAAGTTCAAACACAGTGTTGTGAAACTTGGGAACACAAGTTTATAACAACCTACACTTTCATCACTATGTGTCCATTCTGCAATGTGCACATCATGCATATGGACATCAAATCCAAGACCAGGGTGGTCATACCTCTGCTGTACTCTACCATTATCAAACCAGTAATTGAGTGCAATACTCCCTTCTGTCTGTATCTCATCAGACACCTGCAGTAATTGGAGAAACACACAGGGATGCACCTGGGAGACTCCAGGGCCTCCAAACATGATGTACATGGAAAGAGTGAAAGATCTATCACTGTACTCAAAAACCTGCAGGCTGCTGAGAGGTGACCTATGCCTGCCCTACAGACCATGGCCTATTGGAAATGTTGGACATCTGCAAATCAAATGGGGTAAGAATAACTTGGCCCAGGGTTTTCAACCTAGCCTTTGACTAAACAGAACATGCTGGGGAGACAGATATATCCCCCAATGATTCATACTTGTCTGTAATGGGCTTCTGCTGTGTGTGAAGCAGTGCTTCTCAATGACACTGTTTAAGCACAATCTTGACTACTGGTTGGGTGATTGTAAAGTCACCTCTGAGTTGGTACATATGTCCCCTGTGTTCAAGGCCTATTGGTGTTACTCACAAAATCTCTCTACTAACAATGACCATCCAACTATTCTCAATAAGGGTATTTGTGTTTTTAGACAGATAGCCTGCTAAACACAGTAGGTCCATTAGGCTAGTAGCCTCCTATGAACATAGAAACTATGCAGGCCTCCCAGAATTTGGTCTCCCACATGGCCTGTTGATGTCATCTACTATAAGTTCACCTGCACTCGTAGAAAAGTCAGACGTGCCCTGGTGCTTGCATAACATACTATGTTCTGTCATCTGTGTACTTAGATAGGTAGGGGTTATAATCTCACTGCAGTCAACTGGATGCATGTGTGTGCCTCTAGACAGAAGACCAGAAGTGTGTATCTCGCAGTTACTGCTCTAATACCAAGGACTGACTATCTTTTGATTCTTGCGGATGCCTACACATCCATTTCACGCAGCCCAACTTCTTTTCTCCCACATGGCCTGCTCATGTCATTTACTATAAGTTTGGGTCTATATCACGAAATTGAACTTCCAAAATGTTGAACATCATAAGTTCGAACTTGAAAGATTGAAATGTGATAACATATAAACTTCAGAACAGCAAATTCTTTCCCAGGGAAAAAACTTGCTGTCCTAAAAAACACACTCAAAACACAAGCACACCAAAAACCTTATAAACCTGCACTAAGCCTTAAATACACAACTATCTATGCACTAACCTTAACCCAAACCCTAACCCTAAGGCCCATCACTATCGCACACTTACATTACCTGCACTCTAACCCTAAAGTCCATCACTATTGCAGATTTACCTTACCCTGCACCCTAACCCTAAAATTCGTCACTATCACACACTTACCTTACCTGCACCCTAACCCCAATGTCCATTACAACCGCGCACTTAACTTAACCCATTCCATAACTTTCATACCACAGTGGAGAAAATGTCGAAGCTGCAGAAATGCGGCTTTGACATTTTCAACTTTCGAACTTCCAAGTTCGACCTTCTGGAGTTCGAACTTCTGGAAGTTCGATTTCGAGACAGGAACCCATAAGTTCACCTGCAGTTTTGTAAAAGTTGGACTTGTGCTGAGGTGTTTGCATAAAGTACTGTGTTTTGTAGCCTGTATACTTAGATAGGAAGGAGTTCTGTTCAGATTACAATCAACTAGGCATGTGTGTGAGCAGTTGCTTGACATTACAGAGACCGTTTTACACCACCATGTGGGACACTGTTATATTCTCCTCAACAGTCACCACTGATGTCATCAGCTGTAAAGTGTTGTCTGAGACAGTCTAAGTCAGACTTGAGCTTGGTATTCTAGTCTGTGTATTTAGATAAATATGGGTTCTATTCTCACTGCAGTCAACTGTGTGTGTGTGTGTGTGTGTGTGTGTGTGTGTGTGTGTGTGTGTGTGTGTGTGTGTGTGCATGTTTGTGTGTGAGCTGCCGCTTGACATTACAGAGAGCATTTTACATTACCTTGTGGAGCACTGTTATATTCTCCTTAACAGTAACTGCTGTTGTCATCAGATATAAAGTGTTGTCTGACACACTCCAAGTCAGACTTATGCCATGCATGGTGCTTGCATAAAGTACTGAGTTCTGTAGTCTATGTACACAGGTAGGGATGCTATTCTCAATGTAGTGAACCCTGTGTGTGTGTGTGTGTGTGTGTGTGTGTGTGTGTGTGTGTGTGTGTGTGTGTGTGTGTGTGTGTGTGTGTGTGTGTGTGTGTGTGTGTGTGTGTGTGTGTGTGTGTGTGTGTGTGTGTGTGTGTGTGTGTGTGTGTGTGTGTGTGTGTGTGTGTGTGTGTGTGTGTGTGTGTGTGAGCTCATGGTTGACATTGCAGAGAGCCTTTTACACCACCATGCTGGACACTGTTATTACCATATTCTCAACAGGCACTGCTGATGTCAACAGCTTTATCAGATTTTTGGATATGCAGTACTCCAACCATGGCAGGATCAGACACTAGTCTGGAGGCCAGGCAGATGTCAACTCATTCTGGAACACACATAGTACAGTGAAATGGCTTTACTTCTATCCACATACATCATGGCATAGTTTGTATGCTCTGTGTTATTTTCCATAGAAAGCACTGTAGTCTCTTCAGCTGCTGCATGTGTCTGGTGAGGTACATGACAAAGAGAGCATTGTACTCTGTTACTGTTCTGATGAGTAGTGACTACAGTGCTGTCATGAAATCCTAAGATCTGCATATAATGGCATGATGTATAATGTGAACAACATAAACTTTCAAAGTCTGTGTGGACACTTGGTGGTCAAAGTTCTGTCTGCTGTCTACATGTGCTCCCAGTGCTGGTATCACTTGGTGTCAGCTTAGCAGGACTGTTATCAATGCTGTGATTAACATGGAATCCCACTTTTTATTTATTAAACATTTGTTTACTGGGAAAGTCTGACTTGGAATGAAGCCAATTTTCAGCGGAGGCTGGTAAAGAAATGCTCCAGATGCATGTCTTTGTAACATGGGAGGAGACCAGAGCACCTGGAAGAAACCCACATTGAACCGGAGAACCTCTTGCTCTGAGGTGACAATGCTACCACTTCACCATTGCACCAGCCGGTCTTCTCAGATGGACAACATAAAAAATACACATAAGAAATACATATTTCTGCCTTTAGTTGTAGATTGTGTGCCTTTGTCTCCATTCATTTGTCTGTGTTAACTCCTCCTGAAGTATGTTATCATCATTAGTGAACTTGATGATTGTACCCAATATGCAAGAATCACCAAACATGGTAAGGCAAAGACCATATAACCTGAACTGTTGAGAAATAGTATCCAAACAGTGAAGAGCAAAGCACAAATCCTCGGGTTTGCCAGTGGTGACAGCTCTACTGGTACAGGTTGATTCATCAACTTTCGTTGAGCCAATTGCTTATCTGTCTACTGACGTAAGGGTTATCCCCAGCTGGGAGGGTTTGTCAATGGTACCTGCTTGGTGGATTGTGTCAAAAACCTAGGCCAGGTCATGATAGGAAGTATGCACTGTCTTACCTTCATCCAGACTTCTCACATTGCAAGCAATGGCCATGTCAACATCACAGATCACCTATGGCGTGATTCAGCACATACACCTTCCTGATACGATTGAGTGTACACTTCAACACACCCTCCATATGGGCTATATTCCCATACAAAGGTGTACTTCAACATGCATCCAGCTGAGTAGAGGAGATGGCACTTAATGCATTCATGTATACACACATCTTGACTCTCTTCATCTGTGAGGTGGACTAACATGCGTTCATGGAACTCTTCTACATGTACACTACTCATATTCTGGCTGTGTGCAACATATCTGTCAAGGTAAATGACAAGAGTTTTATATTTTTTAAATACCTGTCCAGGTATTGGGGTTGCCTCTGTGTATATTTCCTTTTCCACTGGGTGATTTTAACTGTCTTTGTCTTAGGATTTGCAATGGGTTTTGGCTGTCACATGATTTTACGTTGTTCACATGATTTTAAGTTATTCACATGATTTGAACAGGTTGTTCACATGCTATTTTTAAAAGTGTATTTAAATGTTGTCAGGTCATTTTGCGTTAATCTGATAAAATTTTATTATTGAATAAAACAAAAGTACTTATCAACAAGTTTTGGATTACTGGAGTTGATTTGTTGGAATCAATGCAGCATTGCATGTGTGGTTTTACAGTTACTTATCTTTGTTTTTGGTTTGTTTGGTTACACAAACACACTACCCAAATATAATGTGGACATTACACCCTATAATCAGACCAATAGGTATGTGATCCATGTCCTGGGGGAGATGGTAAGTGGTACATCCTCCAGCATGTGGTCACAGTGCTGACTACTCCTTTGAATGTAACACAAGTACTGGGTATGTGAATGACATCCACACCAGAGGCCATTATACTTTCGTAGTTCACAGCCTTCATCACACCGATAACTGTGTATAATGCAAATCCAAAAATACTGACACTGTACAATGGTGTGTGTACAACGCACCCTTGTTCAAGTACTTCCTAACACATCTTCCAGTGATGTGTAATGGAAGTATGCCACCTTTGTCACAGAGAGTGGTCACACAGCTTATTGGCGATATCTAGGTATTCTTTCTGTGGACTATACATGACTGTCTTATGGTGTAGAACACCAATCAAGTTGTTACACCAGATGTATGTGTGGTACCTGTTCTGCTTATGCACTGCCTACATACATAGGTGTTTGACAACATTAATAGCATACATGTAATTCATGACAGTGTGGGTTGTGGCATATATATATATATATATATATATATATATATATATATATATATATATATATATATATATATCTATGTATATGGGATTCATATTTATGCATGAATGGCAATTTTACCGAAAGTGAAACTGACTATCATACATTCACGAAAGTACTTTTCACCGAAAAAGCACTTTCTTGAAAGTATGATAAAAAAATAGGAGAAATAAGTGGGGAATGTTTGTTGCTGAGATCAGAGTACATGGGGATAAGGGAATATTCCCTTTCCCCCACTGTAGAGCGATCTTGGAGTGAGAATATAAAAGTATGGGGGTAGGGGGCTCAGCCCCCTGCGTAAATGTTAGCTATGTGTTTTTTGTTTTTTATTTATTTATTTATTTATTTTTTGTTTATTCTAGGAAATTTAGCGAAAGGGCTTTTTTGGTTAAAAGTGCTTTTGCTAAAGTGTGTTTGGTAAGGACTATTGTACTTTCGTTCAATAGTACAGGATATATATATATATATATATATATATATATATATATATATATATATATATAGATATATATATATATAAGTCTACGTCACATAATCAAGCATCCAAATGTTCAACTATCATATTGCCGAGACCATATGATCGAACATTTGAATGTTCAAAAATGTGAAAATAAAATGAACAAACAAAAAAAAAACTAAACAGTGCTAGCAGGGGGGCAGGCCCCCTCCTACAGCCCCCACATCCCCTGCTATTTTAATATACCAACTCCGAGATTACACTACATTGCAGTAAAGAGAAATCTTCCCGTTCCATGCTCTATGGAGATCCCCATTTATACCTTTCAAACTTTTAAAAGTTTGATCATAGGGTCTCGACCATATGAAAGTCAATCTTTTAAAAGTTCGACTGCAGGTACACAAGGCACCTAGCCTGTATTGCCCATACTGTTGCATGTTGCATCCAGCAGATGTTACTGTGCCAGGACAGTGTGAATGATTGCCCTCATAGAGTGTGAATGTATCATACTAGTTGTTTAAGTGTGTGTGTGTGTGTGTGTGTGTGTGTGTGTGTGTGTGTGTGTGTGTGTGTGTGTGTGTGTGTGTGTGTGTGTGTGTGTGTGTGTACATGTGTGTCTCTGCTGACTCATCTCTCATCACTGTAAATCACATATGTTATTTTGGAGGCATAGGATTACTGGTGGTATTATTCTGATATTGTCCGTGATTATTGCTGGTTCTTGCAATGTTTCCCATGAGCCTTTACCTATGCCCACCTTGCCGGATACCTCCGTTGAGAGTGCACTCATATGAGTTTGCACAGCTTCTTAATATGTACCCTACCCCACTGGTATGTCAAATCCCTGATAAATGTCCTTTGCATTATTCATGTAAGGATCCTTATCTCACACAGCCATCCTCTCCATTATGTCTTCTTGTGTGACAGTTACATAAAACACATTTTCTCTGCAAAGCCCCTCCTCTACGATATATATGTGATTGCTGTTGCTGCTACAACCATCTTCCATTGACATGTCCTCCTCTGCTGTACATTAGGTAGTTTCACCTGTCCTCATTCCCTGTGTTCATTCCTACAGCTCATGTGAGTACCCCTATTCAATATGCACACACTTCCCCTGAGTGTTCATTTTACATGGCAGTTCATGTCTCATTAAGGATCATTTACGCAGCTTCAGTACACAATGCCAGTAATCACAATACTTTGCACTGTAGGTACACTGTTATGTACTGTATTTGGACCATATACTTAACATTAATACCTCTCAACTGTCCAGATATTCCCAAGATGTCCATATGTTTTCCTTATCAAATTTGTGGCTTTCTGCCATATCACTGGGATGATCTCAGGACTGATGTGAGTCAGTATTACATACGTTTGAGGTCATACCTCTCAGTTGTTCTGATTTGTGCAGAATGTCTACTTTTTATCTCATATTTCTGATCTTTTCTTCATAACATATTGGTTTACTGGTAAATCATTGGCATGCCATTGCAGATTGAAGTCAGAAACCGATGACAGATATTTGTGTTTCAAACATCATGCTCTTCCGATAATTCATGGTACTGTACAACCTATTCATTCAACTTTCAAAATTTGGAGGACCAATATTAAAAATCTCTCTCTAGTTTTGGGCCTTTGTCCCCCAATTATTTATGGATTTGCTCTAAGTGGTTGAGAGATTTTCATTCTAACACATTTCTATGTGACATTTATGTCAAATATGTCCCTGTTTCTAGCTATTTATCCCCTCATTATGTTGGCTTCTGTGCAGATGTGCTGCACTGACACATTGGCAGCTATCTGTGAAGTCCTGGTGATCACTGTGGTATTCTACACAAATTCTCAGATTGTAGGTGCTCTGCTTTACACAGAATTGATATCTGCATTCACTTATATGGTTTCCTGACCAGCAGCACAGTTGCTAGCCACAAAGCCTAGCTTAGATGGGCCACATATAATTAATACGCATTGTGGGCTAATGCTCACCTCACACCACTGCGCAAACATGTAAACTCTGTGTGGCTTCAAGCAGAACCTACACAGAGATTATTGAATCCCAGGGTAATTTGGTTATTATAAAAGATCTTCTGTAGGAAATAGGTTCTTTACCACTTTTCACATTTCTGGCTAATGTTGTTAGTAGACTGATAACCTGTGCTACCCTAAATCACAATTGATCCATTTTATGACATGTAGTTTTACTCACCCCAGAGCTGAAAGAATCAGAGCGATACTAAAGGATCCACTTCTAATTCACAAATAGCCCCTTCATCGAATGATGAAACATCAAGAAGACATTGCGGAAAAGTTAACTTTACAAACACCTGGATCACCGTAATGTACAGTAACTGGGGGAATATGTGCTCCTGCATTACCCCTGGGTAACTTTTCACTATGCATTCTTATACCTTTATTTCTCCTCCTACCTTCTCTCACCTTTGAAGATTACCTAATATTAGTCTTCTACTAAATATTTATTCCTCTATCACGTTTTGCACCTAAACTCTCTGTTGATGAAGCATAGCTTGTATTTGTTAAAACTGCTCTCTGTAGACATCTATATACATTGTAACTGTGTCAAATTGTTTTATTCCTATTACAATGCTTATCTTTAACCTTTTGAATTGCTGTTAAGCTTTATATTGAAATATCTGCTGTTGTGTTACAATTTTAATCTGTTTTATATCTTTCTGTATTCATGGGGCTTTTCCCTCAGGACTCAGCTGAAAATGGGCCATGGTCCAGTCGGACTATCCTGGTGAGCAAAATATAAATAAATAAAATACATTTTTTCTCCTTTTATGCATTCTAGACACCTCATGCAAATGCGTCTTTCTCTTCTTTGTGACTTCACACTGGTATTTCCTTTCCCGCTCTACACCTTCCGCTTCCCTTTGCTCTCATTCTTTCTGTAACCTTAAGTGTCTCATTCTATCACCTACTTCACTCTCTTTCACTGGTCAGCTCAAGCTTCCACAGTACAAGCTGCTTATTCTGGTCTGCATTGTCCATGTCTGTAGTTGTTACCAAACTGTCTCCAAAGTCAGTGGACTGACCTTCAGCTGCACCCAAGGTAGATACTGTGTCAAACTTGATCAGGCTGGTATGTGGAATTCCCTTGGATTTAAACTTTTAACTCAGTTGGGATGCTACTAATTTTACATAACTCTGCAGAACTTTTTTTTGCCTGTTGCGTGAACTGCTATATCAAATATTAAACAAGTAAATTCACAATTCATAAATAAATAAGAAAATGAAAATCTCCTCTTTTCTCCCTCTTCATCTCTTTGCCTACTTATCTCTATTCCTTTCTCTCTATTTTTTATAACTCTATGTCTGCTACTTAATCTCACCTACACACTCCCACTTTTTTCTCCATTCCAACTCTCTCCTATTACCTCTGTTCCCCTCCCTCTTTCTTTTACCCTTACCTAATCATCTCTTCATATTTGCTCTCTCTCTCACCTCCTTCTTGTTTTCATACACATTTTCAGCCAATAGTCTGTCCTCCATTTTACCCTTATCATGCCAATCTCTTTTATTACTACAGTAAACTATAGCCATGGTTTCCCACCTTGTCCTTTACTTCCAATTCAGCATTCTTAATCACTCACATTATGCTTTAATCCTCTCCTTCATCAGGTCATATCTCTCAATATTGGTCTTTCCCCTCTTATAAAATATCATAATTTATTATGTTTATACTGTTGTTTCTTTATGCTGTTTGGATTATATTGTTATCTCATTCAAATCATATATTCAGAATAACTTCTTACTGCTTTTTATAGTATCTTTTCTGCCTAATCATCTCATATGATATCTGCATTACTCAGTTATTGACTATAATCTAATGCTGCTTAATCTTTACAGTGTCTCTGGAGCTGTCCTCCACATTATAACTGATTACTGTTTACTGTCTGGAGCTTTTCTCACTGGGACTCTGCTGAAAATGGTCTGGTATGGCCTAGTTGCAATATTGTAGTTAAGAAATTAAATAAATAACAAATGAACTAAATAATTTTTTTTAAAAGTAAACTATGACCTGAAAGACCTAGGTTCTATTAGTGGCTTGGTTGTTTGAAACATTGAAAGGGAGGAATGGGCAATTGTATCCCAGAAGGAGGGCATTCACC
This sequence comes from Protopterus annectens, assembly GCF_019279795.1. NCBI lineage: Eukaryota > Metazoa > Chordata > Ceratodontiformes > Protopteridae > Protopterus > Protopterus annectens. The sequence goes on from NC_056728.1 coordinate 656,710,282, forward strand.
TTGGTGCTTCCTGAGGGTTGGTATGGTTCATATAGTGAGATAATCTTCAGATGGAATAGACAAATGCAGGGGAGGGGAAACAACAAGGGTAGGGCATGAAAAAAAAGCAGCAGAAGGAGTCAATGGCAAGAACCCCCCCAGGATGCTCTTAAGATGCACTCTGGCCTGAAACCAAAGTGAGTGAAAGACAAAGTATGGAAGGATGAGCTGATATACTTGACAATGGATGGGGCACTGAGAAGGCCAAAAAGTAAGAAGAAAGAAAAAAGAATACATATATATATATATATATATATATATATATATATATATATATATATATATATATATATATATATATATATATTTTTTTTTTTTTTGTATAGCTATAGATATAAATATTGACTGACACTTCATTTGACTGACATTTCATTTGACTGACAATTAGTACTGGCAGTGTCTAGAGCACTGTAAGGCAATTAAAAGGAATATGTCCTTTTCCCCACTGTAGTGCAACCCCGGAGTTAGCATATATAGTCATTGGGGGGTGTGGGGGGCATAGCCCCACACTTAGTTTCATGCTATATTGTCTGATTTTGGTTTTATGTTGTTTAGTAAAACCAAAGTAAGTGGGGGTTGTCCCTTAAAATCATCCTTACATTTGCCATTTTTAAAATGTTTTCCTAAGGCATTCTTTTCATCTTCTAGCTATACTGCATATTTGTGTTCATATATTCTTTTATATAATTCCCTCGCAATCCACCCGACATAAAAAGCTATACATGATACACAAAAATATAAATAAATAAATAGACCACAAACCTGGACTTACATGTGAAAAACCCATTAATCCTAATTTTGTAATTATTGTGATTTCATTAGGATCAGTGTAGAAAAAAAATCACAACAATTACAATTCAAATATTTAGCCATGCCTTTACTAAAAAATCCTTACCTTTGGGCATATTTAACCTTGCTTGAAAATAATGTTTAAAATACTTCCCCTTCTTTTGTGTAAATGATGGATGGTCACCAATTACTTTAGTCAGCTCAGAACTACCACTAAAAGTTTCTAATTATTAATAATAATATTGAATCAGTATTATTTCAAATAGGCATAGATGTTCTGAACTCCCTATCCTTCGATCTAATTGCACCTATATTTCCTTGATGTCTAAGGGAGACCACTTCAGTAAAAAATATTAAACACTAATCTCTCAGAATACTCTCTGTTGATCAATTTCTTACAAAAACTTAAACCCTCCTCGAAAAAAATCTTTATCTCTAACAGTTAAATTGCTAATTTGCATAAGCTGCCCTCTAACACCTCTCAGTTTATTATTGTTTATTTGCTAATGTCTGGGTCCATCCTTTTACATATATAGCTGAAGAATGCCTTATGGTTATCCTTAGCTATGGTTGCTAATTTTTTTTTTGAAGTTGCCCTTAGAGAATTTTACAAGTTGTCGTATTTGTTTGTTCAAGCAGAGGAGGTGTTCTTCCAGTGCTGGGACCTCTTTTTTATTCTTAGACAGCAACTTCTTCCTCTTGTTGTATAACCTATTAATGCTAGATGCCCACCAGGGAGGCTGTTTTTTTTCCTTGAGTAGCTCTAAGATGACTGGCCTGAAATTTCCTTAATGCAATAAGTCCAGAACTAACCTGACAGACAAACATGTTGTGTTTTTCGGCTTTTCCCGGTTAGGGGTCGCCACAGCGGAACTCTGGTCCGCTAATGATTGGCGGTAGATTTTTATGTACTGGCTTGTCGGGCCTAACGTACAACCTTCAACAAAGGAACGCCCATTCCCGCATGTCACCACACAGAAGACGCTCTAACTGAGAACTAAACGGGCAATGTCTAACTGTGAGGCAACAATGCTACCGCAGCACCACCACCACAGTACAGACAAACATACCTGTTACATAATAAAGAAACCAGGGATTAACAACAACAGTTGTTGCACTTATATAGCAAAATGCAGTGCAACTATGTATTGGAATAGGAATGTGATAGGCCATAGTTGAGAAATTTACAAAAATGACTGTCACATCAGATCCAAACTATTGTATACTCTTCAACCTGACCAATATTCTGTAATAAATCATATAAGAAATCATATTAGAGCTTATTCAAGATTCTCCAGGATATGTACTTCTGCCACATATATAACAGCATGGATTTGTTAAGGGGGACAGCTTGCATTTTGAATAGTATGGCATTCTTTGAGGCCATAACTGCAACATTGATGAAGGATTGACAGTGCATACTGTTCAACATGTATTATTTTATTATTTATTTTACATTACATTTGTGTCCGGTTGAGCTATTGCCCTTTTTCAGCAGAAAAGCTCCAAAGATATATAATGAAATAAAAATAGCAGTATAGATACATTTCAATAAAAATAGCAATAGAGAATTTTGGCAGTTAAAGTACGTAAGCTACATACATGTATATTGTTAACAGATAAAACGGCACTATAAAGAAAAAGGAGAATGTTAAAAAAAGAATAAGTTGTATGTTTTGGTTTAAAAAGAGAGCTGAGCAAATATAAGTTTTTGTATGCAGAGTAGCAGAAACTTAAAAGGTCGCATAACAATTTCAGGGAGCAGAGTATAGAAGAAGCTTTGGAGGTTGCATAGGAAGCATAGGATGAAGTAGTTAATGGTAAGTTTTAGTAAGTTAGTTTGACTGTACTATAAAAGGCAGGTAATAATCAGGGAGGGTGAGTACCATGGCAGGACCAGTGTTTTTTAAAGTGGTCTTTGGTTGTTAGCTTAAATTGTTTGGGGTATTAATAAGGTATTCAGCAATATTAGACATAAAGGAATAATTTACATGTTAAATGAATTAAATTTGAATTAAATATGAATTCAATAGAATTCAAACAGTAAACAAGTGGTAAGTAACATGATATAGAAAGCCAATGTGAAAGGTTAATTCATTAATTCATTTTCCAAACAGCAATTACTAGTGGTGTTTCCTCAGAATTCTATGCTGGAACCTTCTTGTGGAACTGTTTTTAAATATTAAGTTATGAAATGGGCTATATAAGATATAAAAGTATGAAATCAAATATGCTGATGACTGTAACTGGTTAACGTACTGGGGTGACAGATTCTAAAGTTCTCCAAGATGGTGTAGGAAAATATACAGCTGCTGCAATAGTAATGACCTCTTATTTAATGTCAGTAAATGTAGCATCATAAGACTCAAAAAGGAAATACATTTTGAATATAAAACAAATGATCAAGTAAAAAAAATACACCATCAGTGAAAATCTAGGAACAATAGTAGTTTAAACACTGGCTGTTGTGTGCCTACCAAAGTCATAAAAGTATACCCTGCAAGCCATTTTAATCTATAAGGAATGTCTATACTTACCAGGTACACAGTTTTATCACTTTACTTCTTACTTAGCCGACCCATTGATGAATCCAGTACCTTGTTTTATTTTCTCTGAACAAGCCATCTTAAACATGTGAAATACTACAATGATTGCTTGCTAGAAAAATCACAATGCTGGCAAAAAATGAACTATTCAGAAGTATTTATCATTATAGTGTGTCTTTTAAAGATTACTTAGAGGTACTTAGGCAACTTCTGTCTCATCCAAAAGACAATCCCCAGGATTCAATAACCTCCATGGAGGCTTCGTTCAAAGCCTATATGGAATTTACATGCGTGAGTGTCAAGCAGCTGCGTGCATTGCATATTCATACCAAGCACCACGTTAAAATGTAAATAAGTGAAATTTCATGGCTGACAACAGTGTTGCCGGTCAGTAAACTGTGTAAGTGAACATGGATAATACTCATAGTTAGATCAGAGCTCTGGTCCATGGTTTTGCATGGAATGCCGCCATGATCACCGAGCTTCACAGATAGCTCTCAATCTCTTAATGCAAGACATCTGGACAAAGGCCAACATAATGGGAGGACAATGACCCAGACAAAGGGACATATTTGACAAATTCACTCTTTAGAAATTTGCTAGAATAACCAGGGGTTTGTGTTAAGATACATGTTCTGAATGATTTGAAGTTTGAAACTCAAATGTATGTAATATTGAGTCACAACAATCCTGAAAGCATGTCAGTGATACGGAAGAAAGCCACAAATTTGATAAGGAACACATCAGGACATTCTGTGAAAATCTGGACAGCTGAGAGGTATGAATATTAAGTAAATGGTCCAAACACAGTGCAGAAAAGTGCATCTACAGTGTAGAGTATTGCTAAATCCCATTCCTGGCATTCTGTGCAGAAGTTGTGTAAATCATCTGCAAGGGTACATGGACTGCCATGTAAAACAAACACTCAGGGGAAGTGTGTGTATTGAACAGGGACACACAGATGAATTGTAGGAATGAAAACAGGAAAATAGGACATGTGAAACAACCTAATGTACAGTAGATGAGGGCATATCAATGGAAGATGGTTGTAGCAGAATCAATCACATATCAATATAGTACAGAAGGGAATGCACAGTGAAAATGTGTATTATGTGACTGTCACACAAGGTGACATAACAGTGGGGAGGATATCTGTATTCTTACATGAAAACTGCAGAGGACATATATCAGTGATCTGACATACAGCTGGGGTAGGGTGCATATTGTGAAGTTGTGCAAATTGATTTGCCTGAATATGAATGTAATATCAGCAGAGGTCTCCAGCAAGTGGGACACAGGTAAACATTCATGGACAACATTAAAATAACCAACCACAATCATGGACAATATCAGAATAATAGTACCAGTAGTCCCATGCCTCTGACATAACATGTGTGATTTAGGGTGATCAGAGATGATTCTGCACAGAGATGATGCATCCACACTCTATGATAGTAATCATGCACATTGTTCTGGCACTGTACCATCTGCTGGAGGTGTAAGGAGGGACACTGCTATACCTGTATGCAACATTATGAGCAATACAGGCTAGTTGACTGGTGTGCATGGCATATATATATATAGCACAAGCCACACTGTGATGAATGTTATCCATGCCATTAATGTTGGCAAAAACTATGTATGTAGTGTGTGCATAAGCAGAACATGAGCATGTGGTGTAACAACTTGATGAGGGTTCCACACAATCAGACAGTAAAGTTTATGCAACAAAAAATACCTAGGCGTGGCCAATAAGCTGAGTGACAGCTCAATGTGAAAAAGGTGGTACACTTCAACTACATATCAGTGGAATATGCATAAGGAGGTGCATGAAGAATGTGCATTGTACTCAGTTATTGGCTAATAACAAGTGAATAAGACCACAGTAACACAGCATCCAAAATGTATTAAATCTTTCAGTGCTTTCAACCTTGTGTAGTGGACTGTATCAGAATAAAATATAAAACTACAAATCAAACTTATATAGTGAAACTAACATCACATGCTAGGCTTACCTAACCAATCACATAACAAAATAACTAAAACATTTACCAAGGTAAAGTTAACCTGTTCATTTCTGGCACAAATTAGGCTAACCATGAATACAGAATATATATAAATTACATATATATCCACACAAAATCAACATGACTTTAATATCAATATATAACATATGCATGAAATGAACATATCTTTTTGAGTAGTATATTGAGATTGAAAGCCAGCTTCTTGTTATAGTTTTTTAATATCATAACAATGTTTTTATATAGTTATTAAGAGAGAGTTGGCAAAGGCTAAGGATAAGGCGTATAGAGAGTTGTATGAAAGGTTGGACACTAAGGAGGGAGAAAAGGACCTGTACCGATTGGCAAGACAGAGGGACCAAGCTAGGAAAGATGTGCAGCAGGTAAGGGTGATAAAGGATAATGAGGGAAACATACTCACAAGTGAGGAGAGTGTGTTGAACAGATGGAAGGAGTACTTTGAGGGGCTGATGAATGAAGAGAATGAGAGAGAGAGAGAGAGAGAGAGAAGGGTGGATGATGTAAGGATAGTGAATTAGGAAGTGCAATGGATTAGCAAGGTGAAAGTAATGATAGCTATGAAGAGGATGAAGAATGGAAAGACTGTTGGTCCAGATGACATACCTGTGGAAGCTTGGAGGTGTTTAGGAGAAATGGTAGTGGAATTTTTAACCAGATTGTTTAATGAAATCTTGGAAAGTGAGTGGATGCCTGAGGTGTGGAGAAAAAGTGTTTTGGTACCGATTTTTAAGAATAAGGGTAATATGCAGAGCTGTAGTAACTATAGAGTGATAAAACTGATCAGTCACAGCATGAAATTATGGGAAAGGGTAATGGAAGCTAGGTTAAGAAGGGAGGTGATGATTAGTGATCAGCAGTATGGTTTCATGCCAGGAAAGAGCACTACAGATGCGTTGTTTGCTCTGAGAGTGTTGATGGAGAAGTACAGAGAAGGTCAGAAAGAATTGCATTATGTCTTTGTTGACTTAGAGAAAGCATATGACAAGGTGCCTAGAGAGGAATTGTGGTATTGTATGAGGAAGTCGGGAGTGGCAGCGAAGTATGTAACAGTGGTACAGGATATGTACAAGGGTAGTGTGACAGTGGCGAGATCTGCAGTGGGAGTGACAGATGCATTTAAGGTAGAGGTGGGATTACATCAAGAATCAGCTGTGAGCCCTTTCTTATTTGCACTAGTGATGGACAGGTTGACAGATGAGATCAGACAAGAGTCCCCGTAGACTATGATGTTTGCAGATGACATTGTGATATGTAGTGAGAGTAGAGAACTGGTTGAGGATACCTTGGAGAGGTGGAGATATGCTCTAGAGAGGAGAGAAATGAAGGCCAGCCGGACTAAGATGGAATATATGTGTGTGAATGAAAGGGAGGATAGATGAATGGTGAGGATGCAGGGAGCAGAGTTGGTGAAGGTGAATGAGTTTAAATACTTGGGATCAACAGTTCAGAGTAATGGCGAGTGTGGAAGAGAGGTGAAGAAGAGAGTACAGGCAGGGTGGAGGGGGTGGGGAAGAGTGTCAGAAGTGATTTGTGACAGACGAGTACCAGTAAGAGTGAAAGGGAAGGTCTACAAAAGGTTAGTGAGACCAGCTAAGTTATGTGAGTTGGAGACAGTGCCATTGGCAAAAAGGCAGGAGTCAGAGCTGGATGTGACAGAGTTAAAGATGTTAAGATTTGCACTGGGTGTGACGAGGGTAGGGCAGGATTAGGTATAAGTATATTAGAGGGTCAACCCAGGTTGGACAGTTTGGAGAGAAAACCAGAGAGGCGAGATTGCGTTGGTTTGGACATGTGCTGAGGAGGGATACTGGGTATATTTGAAAAAGAATGCTAAGGATGAAGGTGCCAGCTAAGATGAAAAGAGGAAGGCCTAAGATAAGGTTTATGGATGTGGTTAGAGAGGACGTGTAGGTGGTTGGTGTGAAAGAGCAAGATGCAGAGGACTGGAAGAAATGGAAACAGGTGATCTGTTGTCATGACCCCTAACCGGGAAAAGCCAAAAGAAGAAGAAGAAAAAGAAGATTAAGAATATATATATTTGCATATATTATATATTGATGTTTAAGTCATGTTGATTATGTGTGGATATATATATGTAATTTATATATATTCTGTATTCATGATTAACCTAATTTGTGCCAGGAATGAACAGGTTAATTTTACCTTGGTAGGTGTTTTAGTTACATAATTACTGTTGCTGCTGTGATAGTTGACAGTATTGGTAAATTACATTAGAGTGGTTGATGTGCTATGGTATGATCGAAAGCCATGCTGAGTGTGGGTTACAAGTTTGTTAGTATGTGGGTAATTAGTAACTTGCATCTGAATGACCCTCTCCAGTATTTTAGACAGTGGTAATAATTCTGCAATCAGGTGGTAGTTAGAAAGATCTGTTGATGAGCCACTTTTATGTAGGGGTTTTATATAAGAGGTTTTCCAAATGGGAGGGACCTGTTGTTCTGCTATGGATCTATTGATAAGAATTGATATAGGATAGGCTATACCCTCTGCTGTAAGTTTGTGGAAATCGGCAGGTAAGTTGTCTGCAGCTAACGTGGTCGGTTTTAGTTTTTTAAGCAGTTTTTTGATCATCTCTGTAGCTACAGGTTGAATGGAGAAGACAGTTTTAGTATTGCAGGAGGCAGTGTTAGTTCTGATAGGAGTGGGGGTTTGATTGTTGGGCCGAGCTAAGACTGTTCAGTAAAGTATTTATTAAACTGAGTAGCAATGTTGTCTGAATTATTAGTAGTAGTACATGGGGGTGTACTGACTTTGCCTTGAAGAAGTATACTGTTTATAGCTGTCCAGAATTTCTGTGGGTTATCGTGGTGTTTTAATTGGGTTTCTGAGTAGTAATTTATTTTATCTTGCTTAATCTGCTGCTTTGCTTTATTTCAGAGTTCCCTGTAGGTATGTAGAGTGGGTTGGGACTTTGTTTTTTTCCAGGTTGCCCAAGCCTTGTCTCTAGATTTAAGTAGCGATTGTGTTTCTTTTGTTAGCCATGTGGCATAGTTAGATTTAACATTTATATTTCTGCTAGGGACTTGACAGTTTAATATAGACAGGAAGGTAGAGTTGAAGTAATCAATTGCTTCCTGTAGGGGTAGAAGTTTCAGGGGTGTCCAGTTACAATGTTTAAGTATATCTATAAATGTAGTTGGGGTTTCTTATCAGTTTAATATATCTTA